>NC_092350.1:25747149-25980792 GCF_963676685.1 Mytilus edulis | reverse complement strand
AAGCAATCGAGTTGAGATGACCAATGATAATCTGTTTATCGCTATTTTAACTATGACGACGTTGTCAATTTCATGTCAATTTCGTTAGCAACGCCACGTGGCCTCCTTAGTTTCTAGCGATAATTTTTCCATCTCCAGCGAGAAGCATGATATGAAAATTATCACAAAAAAAGTTCAAAAGAAAAATGCAAAAAATAGCGATAAATTAAATAATCTCTGTTACGTAAGTTATCAGTCTAACTACAGACTAAGTATAGCTAGTCATAATAAGTAGATCTATATTATTGTCTAACCAAATTAAATGTACAGTGCTTATATAAATTTCTTTATCAAAAATACAATTTATATCGATGGCTCAGTAGAAAGCTTCAAACTTCAAGAAAAATGTTAAAAAAACACCATTTTACTTTGAGCATTATCATTTGCTTATTCTATTCTATCTCCCCGAGTTTTAGAGGATGCAACACACGGTTGTTCAGCTGCTAATCCCCGCCATCCGAAACAGACTATAGATTAAAAGGGATATTTTTTTTTTTGAAAATATAAAATACCACATACGTATTTCAAGGAGTTACCTATCAATCGGAAGCATCTGGACCAAATAGTTAGGAAAATAGAGAACCAAAAAAAAAGCTTTTATAAAAGAAGGACTCATAACCAAATATATCGAAATAGGAAGCCAATTCCAAGCACTTAGGACATCTACCGTTTACAATCAATGACTTTTCTGGGACCGGTGGCAACATACCACTCCCTTTCACAAACAGATAAATGTGGTATTAGGGTTAAAAATTGTATAAGTTCAAAAATTAAATAGTTATGTATGCTACTAGTATTACATATGTATTATAAAATAAAATTCTATTTATCTCTCTCTTCAGTTGATCAAGTGGCCAAATCTCCAAGAACAGGATAGCATAAGTAGAGAATTTCAGCTGAAAAGTGGAATGGTGGGAATCATTGGTGCAATGGACTGCAGTCATATTCGCCTAGCATCATGTCCAAAGGGGGATTCAGACTACAATCGAAAAGGCTTTCCGTCCATGCAGTTGCAGGTAATATCATATATGTGCATCATGTTAGATTTTACCATTTACCTAGAATTTCGATTAGGTGATGTGCAATTTGAATACCAATGAAAATTATTTAAGGTGACTGAAACATAATTTAACTTAACCCCATATTTTTTTCAAATCTTACTGCATGTATTAGTGTTTACAATGTGATGAAAAATTCAGAAGCTGTCATGAATTTGTCCGAACTGGGACTCAACTTTGTTTGGAGAAAAGTATTTTTTCTAGTATAACAATTTGCAATTCACACGGCGTTTTTAGGTTTTAATGTATTGTGATAAACGAATGTGGCACACATCAACTGAACGTATTACCTAGTCTTATTCAATTCTCATTCCTATTTTCAGGCTGTTGTGGATCATAATCTTATGTTCCGTGATGTATACGCAGGATGGCCAGGCTGTACACATGATGCCCGAGTTTTTAGAAACTCCTCATTATCAGACAGGGCAGAAAATGGGAGAATATTTGGTTGCAACAAATTCCTGATTGCTGACAGTGCATATCCAGTTAAACCCTATTTAATACCTCCATTTAAAGATAATGGACACCTTTCAAACTTGCAAAAGAAGTTCAACAAGGTTATTTCATCTGCAAGACAAGTAGTTGAAAGGGCATTTGGCCTTTTAAAGGGTCGCTTCAGGCGTCTCCGAGAAGTTACGTCACATGAACCTTCAGCAATTGTTGGTATTATTGTATGTGGATGTATACTTCATAATTTGACAATAATTAACCACGAGGACAATTTATTGATGACAATCAAGATGGTCACCCCAATGGATTTCAAAATATTTTCAGAAATGATAATGCTGGAGTTAGAGTAAGGAAAATCTTATGAGAACACTAGCATAAGTTTTCTGTGAGACAATATGGGTTAAAATGTAGAGTTCATTCAGAATGGCATTAGAAAGTGTTTTTGATTCTGTACGATCATTTTTGAAAATTAATTTTCAAAAAGAAGACAAGCGCTCAAGAACTGTCTCTATAAAATGTGACCTTGATGTTTGACAAACATAATAATTATAGTAGATATCCCTTTTGTGACTGAAGCTTTTTTCTGTGCATTTATAATGAAAATCCATCCAGGCAAACTTCTTTTTTTTTAAAAGTTTATTCTGTAAAAACATCTTCAATTTTTATCTCATTTTGGAAATGGTGACCTCTGTGGATAGAAATTTGGAGAGGGTATTTGTAGTACCTGTATTACCACCATATCTTCTTTTTAATAAACCAAATGACCTCTGACCTACAAGTCAATACATTTCTGTGTTCTTGTCTCTTAGACATTTCATACTGATCATTTATGCAACTTACATGGATTATATATTTATATATATATATATCTTATAATTTTCAAGAATAACACAGTAATCATGGAAATGTTTAATCAACAAAATGGAAAAAAACACATTTTAACAGTACATAAACATATCTAAAACAAAAGTAAAAATTATAACAAAACTTAAATATCCTGATTTTATCAACAATTTCTGCACAACCTCATCTCACCTGCAAATCAAAAATTAACCCAGCCCATATATATCTGTGAGGATCTGAATTTGGTTAAACAAATTTATCAAAGTTTACAAAACTTAAGCATAGTTAACATTAAAATAATCGCAAAAAAAAAAGTCCAGATATCTGAAAAGTACCAAATAAACATATTAAAAGAAATATCCAGAGATAATCTTTCTGGTAATAATATTGTGTGCCAATTTTAAAAAGATGCCAGCATTACTTTGACAATTTTATGGCAGTTTATAAAACTTTAATTTAAGGGTTAACAAAGAATTTTGTAGCAAAAAAGCACTTTGTCCAGTTATCTGCTAAATTTCAGAAAATTGTGATTTTATTTTTTTTAAATTTGAATTTGGACACCATTCTTAATATAGGAAAAGTTTTGTGAATATCCAACAATGTTTAACGAAAACACTTTTTGAAAGTATAAAACTTTAACATCACAGTAGATCTTTTGATAATCTATCGTCGTTATGTCGCCTTCATGATTTTTCGTTACAGGTGAGACAAAGAGCAAAACATAAAATAAAACTAAATAAATTCTATCCGACACATACCCTGATTTTTTTATCAAGAATAATACAAAAAAACAGGAAAAACATTTCAAAAAGCAAATATATAATTTTCGATTTAATCCATAAATCTATATTTTTAACCGAAAATAATCTCACTAAAACATATATAGCTTAGCTATGATAGAAGAAACAATTTAAAATCACAGCTCCTTTGCTTTCAACAGGAAAAATAAAATGAGAACCCTCAATGTCAAAATAATTCAATTTATAAAATATTTGAAATTGCAATATGTTTGTAGGAAGGGGAGATAATTGCTTTTTGGTTTCAAAAAGTCTTTATTCAAAAGAATAGTATTTTAGGTTATCTCCCCAAGGAAGCATATTGTTATTTCATACATATTTTACTGAATATGAAATGTTTTTATTCACATAATGTGTGATACTTATAAATATAGAATACTTTTCGAAAGAAAAAACTCTATAAAAGCTTAGTTTTGACATTTTTATAGCAATTCAAAATAAAACAGTTCACCTTTAGTATGGTAATGGCTGTAATATAACTATACAGATTGATAGACTGATTTAGGAATTACATCAATACAGTGGAGTTACAGACTTATAGGATTGTAAGTATGATTTTTATCACTTTGCACTTTCACATTTTGGCTGAACAGTTTGTTCAAATTTTTGACCAGTTGAACAATTTGATTTAATAAAACAAATTGCAATTGGGTCAAATTTTGAATGAGTTGCAATTGGTGAATAGCAACACCATGCGCGTAGCTACGTTTACGTCAAAACGCCCGGGCGTACACTTGAATTTTGAAAATAAAACAAATAATCGACATAGAATAAGAAAAACTGGTCAAAAGCACATCAGCCTTGTGCTTCTTTTTTCAATGGATTGTAATTTTGAATAAAAAGGGACTACATTTACTCAAATAGATCATTTAATATATTTATTCGAATCTTTGTAAAAGTCTGACTCTACTATGAATTCTACGTACTTTTCTTATATTTAAAGCAATTCACTATCAGCTCAGATTCGATATGCTGTTTGTATTTTTTGTCGAGCCTGTGATTTATGTACCAAAAGCGAGACAAAGCGGCGTTAATATTTAGGTTCCAAATGTGGATAAAGTCTTTTGAATGACTCTCCGTGAAATTTTACGAAAGTTGGACAGAAACTGTTTATGATCAAAAGAGTATTCAGAGCAATACAATAATGCAATTATATCTTTAATTTTCCCGCATTTTAAGGACAAAATGTATTTCTTTCTGCAATTAATAAGTGGTCGCAGTTGGGCTTACATTTTGTTATTTCTCAATTACATTAACTACTTGTCGAACCTTCATCGAATTTTATGAAAATGCCGAAGAAACTTTTTTTTATGACTAATGTCTAAAGCTAAAATTTTGATTTATATAGCATTTGTTTTCGTTCATTTTTCTGTTCTTTTCTGATAGACAGATAGCCGGACTCTTCTTTACACAATTAATTGTTTTACATGCTCAATTTATAAACCTTCATAGATAGTCGTGAAATATTCCAGATCAAGAAAAAAATATCAAAAGAAAATTTTAGATTTTTTTTTAAATCCCTTTAAAGGAAATAGTGATAAATTGATTCACTTTTTGTGTTAAGAAATCCTAGGTGTTCCAGAATTTTTTTTATATTGCACCTCTTAGAATTTTTTTTTCTGTGTTCATTAAAAGGTGCTTTTGTCGATTGTATGCTCGATCACGGCACCCTTAAAAAACCCAAACTTCTTTAAAAGTAATATTGGTTTGGACGTTTTTCTCTAAAACCAATGACCATTAGGCTAGCTTCCAGTTTAACACGATGAATAAGTTAACATATTACAAAATTTAACCAAAACAAATAAACCATTAAGATTCAAAAGTATGTTGCTATCAATGATTTTTTACTGACAGGAATCATTATGGTATCTCATTCTCGATAGCTATCGGGGGCTTTGTCCCTTTCTAACCCACTACCATGCAGCAGGTGCTTTAACATTGAGCGGTTGGCACCCCTCATATTCCTCGCCAAGGTTCGGGCGTACACGTATTAATGACCCAGCTACGCCACTGAACACTAACAGAAAACACCTTAATTACGTTTAATAAATGTTCTGTGCATTAGCGAAACATTATATATCGTCCCAATAAGAATGTCTTTTGTAGCAGTATTGAGGTTTACAAACATTCGAATTCCAGTGACCATCTGGACATGCCCGGTATTCATGGCGTTCATAAATTCGTACATGCTCTTCTGAAATAGGTATTGATAACAGCTTTATCAAGTAAGAAAGACAGTATTCGTTGTCTTGGTTCCTTTTCATAAACAGTTCTAATCCAAGTTGATCCAACAGAATATCAAACAGATATGTGTATTTCATTCAAATTTCTCAAGTAGAATAAGCTATTATATTATTATAGGTTTAAGTACCTTTCCGACAGTTGAATAATTCCTATGGAGACCCTGTATATATTGGAATATAATTTTCCAATGAAAAACATGCAGCTTTGGATTCCAGACAAATATTAACTTATACAAAGATACGACGATAGGAGATATGTTCTATCCTTTAAGTGTTTTAATAACTTTTTTTGGTTAAATATGGAATCTCAACAGTCGGCCATTCAGAATTTAATCCTCCGTTAAATGATAGATGAATATGATATGGAACATTACTAATGAGGTTCATCGTTTGATTTCTAAATTTGATTTTATTCAAGTTTTCTTGAGTTGGAGGTCAAGTTTCTGATTAGTGTGAATACATTTAATAGTCTGTTGATTATACGACAGACCAACCAAATGTGCATACATTGGCACTCATACCACCTCTTCTTATACCTATAAACTTCGATCGCACAAAACATACTCGAAATATTTTCTAACAATTGAATGTGAATCATATGCAAAAACACTATCTTGTGTATTTCTTGTCTTGAGTTATTGTAAAATGCCAATATCAAATAAAAACTAAAAAGTAAATAACAATGAATACTGATTCCAAGGAAAATCAAATGGCAAAATAAAAAAGTTCGATCACATCAAACCGAATGGAAAACAACTGTCATATTCCTGACTTGTTACAGAATTTTCCTATGACGAAAATGGTTGGATATCTATAGCTTAACCATAACTTACATGACATTTTCCTTTTAACAGAGAGCTTTGAAACACTTTTGAAGTATCCCAATATGCTGGTGAATGATAATTGATCAAATTTATATGCTAAAGCATCAGCTCATATTCGTCAGCACCACCATAATAAAACCTAATATAATGTAATCGTTCAAGTAGTTTATCTTTATAGTAAATCCATGAAAAGTGAACTAAATATACAATCAAAATCGCCAGAGTACTGTGACCTTGGTATCATGCTTTAAAGTAAAGACATTTATAGCTTGCTGTTCGGTGTGAGCCAAAACTCCGTGTTGAAGACCGTATCATTGACCTATAATGATACAAATTATGACTTGGATGGAGAGTCTCATTGGCACTTATATCACATCTTCTTTTATCTATTATATGTTTGTTGTAATGAAAAAGTGGGCAAATTAAACTCGCGTTGCATGACTTCGCAATCATACTACTATTACTTCAATTACTAGTAAACATCAAAAGTACTTGTTTCAACTACAAATGTATGTCATAATTTTAAAGCATTTTAAAACAATCTATTATTTTGACGCATGTCATTTATTGCTGAATATCATCTTTAAAGCACGTTCACTTGTCTGTTTGTAAAGTACCATTTCTTGCACATGTTATAATACTTTAAAATAGGTGTGTTTATTTTCAAAAGCCCATACAGTTGTGTTTAATTGTATTACAGATCTTTTCAATTAGAATTGTATACCCAAATCTCAGTTCTCAAACTGCGTCGCATTTTGAAGCCGCGCGTTGATGACCTTTAAAAATAGGTTAACTTTACCGATATTAAATGGTTTAATTATAACATATATGTTTATGTTGTTATGGATATACGCTTTTATTACATTGGTTGCAATGAATTACATTGATTTCCCAGTTAGATAAAAACCGATAATTTCACATGTGAAATAAACGTGGTTATTTCACTCTCTGACGTCATACAACAATAGGCGTTGTCAAGACGTCGATAACGTCGGATCAAAACAAATTGTCAATGCGTAGGAAAAAGATATAGTTCCTTACATTTTCTACATTAATTTCATTAAAAAAAGCCATTTGCCAATGTATAACTAATCGTCGTATTTGAATATCAAAAATAAGACAACTTGTGACCGAACGCCGCTATGGATTAAACTCGAATTCCTATTGTACCTACTGGTAATTGTTAAAAAGTCTTTTTCATTATTATGGTTGTAAAGAGAAATATGTTTTATTAAATGTAAAAACCTTGTAGTCCAATTCGTATCTTTCAAATATTTTGTTTTCAAGTTCAGTATTGTAATATCTAGATAAAACATTTGACGAATTTGTAGCATGTCCCTTTGATCTAACAATATCGCCATTACTAGTTATCCATTGCTGAACAGTTGAATTCCATGCCCCAATTTTTTTAAGCAAATCTTCTGTAAATTGTGATATGTTATCCATCCTTCCTATAGTCATGTGTTTGTAAAATGTTTCCGGAAGATTAACTTGTGGATCCCAGTGCATATCCGGACATTTAGACATGATGTTGATAAATTCTTCAAAAGAGTTAACACTTTGTCCACATGTTATCTTGAAATAGTTGGTATGTATAACCTTATCAAGATATGCAGAGAGTAGTCTTTCTCTTGGTTCCCTTACAAAGATGACTTTCATCCAGGTTGGGTCATAAAGCATACGATATATGTTCATGTCGCTAAATTTTCTCAAAGTGAGTAATCCATTTTCTTTAGGGTGATGTATTTGTTTTGCAGAAGTATAGTTTAAACGAATGCCTTGTATATATTGAAATATAAGTTTCCAATAAGAGCAGGCAGCTTTTGCATTCCAGATAAATATTAATTTGTATAACGGCAATACGATTGGAGATGAATAAGGCCTCTTTAGTATATCAAAAACTTTCTTGGACAGGTACGGAATTTCAACATTAGTCCATTTAGAATTGAATTCTCCAATATATGAATCTATTCCAAAAACGCCCTCCCTTTTATTTTCTAAAAGACTTTTTAAGTTGATTTGCATCCAACTTTTTGGATCTATGTGAGTAGCTATCATGGAGTGTTGATTGTATGTTGATCCATACAACTGTATACAAACGTTGATTCTTGTTGAACTATCGCACCAAATATACTCTAAACTATGTTCAATTTCTGTATGCGAATCGAGAACAACTAAACAATCCGCTTTTCCATTATTAAGCGATTGTAAAATACCAATGTCAAGTAAAAGGGATCGTTGGAACTTTTGGTTTTCATTTTGTTGAATAATAAATATCTTAACATTCCAATTATCTGGTTGATCATGATTGATCCATTTAATTTGCTGAATTATCTCATCATAAATGCCTTGTCCATATTGGTATAACAAAATATAATGAATCACAGTTGTAAACTGTATCTTTTGCCATGATGTAATTGATAGACAGCTAGGTCTTAAATGGCAGATCAATGTAATGTATATAAATGATACAGCTGATATTGCCAGGATAATACAAAAAGTTAACTCCATTTTCTTCATTGCATGTTTGTTATCATGAAGATAATTATGTAAATATATAGCTATATATGATTGTCAATGAGACAACTATCTCTCAAACTAGTTTTTGTATCTTTTTTCTTTTCAACCTTTGTCCTTAATGACTTTCTATATATTATTTTTGTTTCTTCTACTGATGAACTTCAAAGGAGTTTTGATTGCTTGTATTATTTTCAAATCAAGGAATACAATAATCTTTTTTTCATTTTTTCACCTGTGACATCTGGTTAATAATTATGATTTAACTATGGTGCATTTTTCATTGATAATACCATTATTTTTATCTTAAAATGCCCTGTACCAAGTCAGGGAAATGGCCATTGTTATATTATAGTTCGTTTCTGTGTGTGTTACATTTTAATGTTGTATTTCTGTTGTGTCGTAGTTCTCTTATATTTGATGCGTTTCCTTCAGTTTTAGTTTGTAACTCGGATTTGTTTTTTCTCTATAGATTTATGAATTTCGAACAGCGGTATACTACTGTTGCCTTTATATAATACATCTTTAAGTTTTCAACTCTGAATTGTCTTCAATGCTTTTATCAAGATGATACTTAACTTATCTCTACATCTTAAAATGTTTTTTCATGATTTAATAGTAAGCAGTGCTAATTGTGTACATGCACAACAATTTAAATTTAGAGGGGGAGTGACAAATTAACACAAGATGAAAATACACAAACAAATGACAATCGGATATGCATACAAATTAACAATAAACCAGTTCGAACATAGGAGTAACATTAGGCATCTCTGAAGAATAAGCATGCTCTGCCTTACATACGACACACTTTATGTTGTCTACTGGCAGAAACTGGTAAAAAGTCATATTCATTAAGAACCAAAATCAATTTAATGTTCTGTACCAGTGCCCACTAATGATATCTCAATTGAAGCTAGCTATAGAATTTCATACATGGCCATTATGTGTAAGAATATGTAAGTGTTTTATAAAAAGTTAGCTTAGGATTGATTGATGTGAAAACAAATCGCACAGTACTAGTATAACATGCTTCCTTGAATTGTATACTAACTTTCAGGAAGCTTTAGTTTGTAGTTCTTGTGGAAGAGGGTACCAAAGTTTCATACAAGGTAATTATGTGTAAGAATAAACAAGTATTTGGTTAACAGGAAGTTGATGAGTACACATCATAAGATAAAGCATGCTCACATGAAGCTTTATACTAAATTTCAAGAAGCTCTGACTTGTATTTTGGGAGATAAATGAAATGAAATTATTGGAAGGTAAACCAATATACTTGCTTCTTTTGAGGTATAATAAAATAATGTAAAACTGTGAGTGGAATAAGTTATGGTTATGAGTTTTGCACAATCAAAATTGTTCGAAGTATCTTTCCTTTAGATATTGAGATTATGTGTACTTTTTCTGAATACTGGGTTGTAGAACTGCCTTAAATTTAGTCTATACAATTCATGGAATTAACACATACATTGAATGAAACTGAATTTCTTTCAACAATTTTATTATGTCATATAATTATTAAGATCAGCAGATATTCTTCAATAAATATAAACAAAAATAAATAACTGGCAATTATGCAGTGTTTTACATGGTGTTGTACATCAAAATCCAAAATGTTATTATTAACAGATTTCAAAATCACCTTCACAAAATCTTAATTCAACAAACCTATACCTAAATTCACTAGCTTAAACATCATGAAAGTTACTTCTGTCAAAGTTGGCAATGACTACGCAATTGATTTCATCATTAAAAAATACAACATTTTACATCCCTGGACACTAAATCAAATGAGCATTTGAAAGAAATATCAAAGCAAAAGAGAACATATTTACCCTGTTTCCTCTAGTCAAGTTTAAGCTGCAATCAAATGGTGTTTGGGCCACCTGTGATGTATATTTTGTCCATTGTGATGCTTTCATAAATATTCATCAGTTAAAATCAACCCCAAAACAAATGAATTTATATAACAAATTTAACACCTTTGTGTTCCAGTGCTTTAGGTAGGTTAAATTTTCCTCAAATCAATCTTTAATAAAAAAAAAAATGTCTTAAACATTCAATTTAACCGTGTCTTGCCTTTTATGGCTTCTGTCAGTATAAAAGTGTAATATTGACTGATGAAAAACTGTCCATTATCAGTGAAATTTGGAAAAATAGCTTTTTCTTATGACACTATTTCATAACATAAAATTAAACATGAAACACAGATTAAAGTTTTTGTGGCAGCTATTTAATTCTGAAATAAATAAATAAAAAAATATAATTTTCATACACAAGTTCAGTAATTAAATAAAATGTCATATACAAGTGGAAACATGATAAATAAACAGCTTGTACCTACCCATGTAAAACACCAAATATCTCCATTATAATTTATGTATTTCTCATATGTTCACATATTTGTAGCAGACGGAGATATCAACTTAAATTTTGCTAAAATATGCAAAGTCTTGAAACATTTGCAAAAAGCACATTGGGAGATAACTTTTTCATATTAAGGTCAATAATGCATATTTATTGATTATTTGATTTTTTTACATTTAAGGAGAATATAATTCACAACAAAAGTTTTAAAACTAATGGTTAAATTCATAAAAGAAAATAAATATGCTAATTTGGCACATGTAAAAGACAATAAAAATAAATAATATCTGTCATAAATGTTGTACAAAATAAATCAGTAACTGGAATAAATAGTCCATTAACATTTTTGGACATAAATGATACAATTTACTAACCCTGGCTTAAATATTTACCACATCCTTAAATGGAAGTGTATTCCTTACAACATATAATTTGTCTTAATTCAATTGGCATTGATATCTTAAATCATCTTTGGAAATTATTGAATTTGCCTTCAGAAAGCTTTAAGAGACTACTTAGGGAAAAACATGATGCCATTCAAACATACCTCTTATGAGATGGTATTTGTTTTTTTAAACACTGTTTACAATCACATATTATTAAGAGGTGCTAATTAAATAAAAAATGTAAAAAAATCATTAATGCAACTAAAAATCTCCTCTAACAAACAATTTCAAAAGATATCTAGCTTACATCATTTTTTACTTATATCACATTTTGAATATAATGAGTAATACTGCATAATCAATAGTATGGATGGACTAAGACACACAATGGACGGAAGAATGTGCATAAATACTATATATGGATCCTGGACTAATATCACACGAATGAAATCATAAAAATCTATCTTGACTTCAATGATGATCGAAACAAAAAACCAATGAATTCTCCTATTTTGATTAGTCTGTTACCATAACACAACTCATACGTCAGACAGTGACTTTTGTAATCTTATGATTTCTTCACTTTGTTTCTGAACTTCAGGAATTCATTACTTTTGTCCATGCCAAAACTATCATAAATCAATTTATGGCAACGAGAAAAATGGCATATAAATAAAAATTCAGCACTATAAAAGATCATTTTTTCTTTGTTCCACCTCTGTAAAATGGTCCTCTAATAGTTCTTGACAGTGGCAGAAATTGTCCTCCAAAACATTTTTCTTCCTGATGATCCTGGCTTATCATCAGTTGTATCTTTGTCGGCAGAGCCTCTGGAAAATTAAAATAAATCTTATTGAATGATTGTGTTTTGGTAAAATCTGTATGTATGAAACATCCTTTTCCTAATTTATTTTACTACTATATCTGTCTGTAAAGAAAATACTTTTGGTAGATTAATTTTAAATGAGAATGCTTAATACTTGAACAGTATCACTGAGATGCCATGGGTATGTTTAATTTTGCTATGTACATTGGTCTCATCAAATCATTTTAGACACTGTACAAGTAATAGTAATTTTCAGTTGTGTAATATTTTATATAATTAAACTAATTTTTTCTATACTAAGGTTATATAATGTGTAAATTGGATTAATTTACTCACAGTAAATGTGTTTATTTTTATATTTTTCAAACATTTAATTGTTATTTTTTTCTTTTATCTTTTTTGGAACCCAAGGATTCCATTCATCAATAATTTTTATGTAATATGTTTTATCTCCATGAAATCTTCATTTTTGCAGAAACAACAGAAGTAGTTCTGGCAACATGGTCTATCAAAGTGTAAAACAAATAACAAAAATTCAAATAGACCAATCACCTTCAAGTATATGAAGATATGCAATACATATAAGAATTGTTGGTAAAATTATGCAACAATTAATTATTTCACAGGAGAACCTTAGAGAGATATAAAGGAATTCAAGGTCATGTATGATGAATAAAGACTATCAATGGATAACTGAGTCTTGGTATATTCAATAGTTAAGTATACAAAGGTTACGTGCACACCAGCACCCAAATATATTGCAAAAAAAATAGAGAGACTAAGACAGAAGAAAGAATTCATTTAGTACTGGCTGCAACAGTTAATAACATATATATGAAAAGTCAAAATATGATATTTACTTGATAGAAATCTTTATCCCATTTATATGTTTATCACTTTTAATATACTTGTATCCACTACTTTATTGTCTAAATGGATAATCTGTCATGTCTTATAGTTTGTAGCCAAAATAATTATAAAATTGCCTTAAATTTCCATATCATTATTGTCATAAAAATTGTTTGGACGAATATTGTCAAATAATTATATAAAGTTCGAGATTGCATGTTAGTTACTTAAGGGCATCACTGTTTTTGATATCCTGTGGTGTTTATCATTACCGAAATATGTTCGTGGTTGTTTTGTGGTTTGCATGTTGTGTCGTCTTATATTATTTGTTTGTGTGTTTCTCTGTTATGAATGTTCTTGTGTGTATTTGTGCTGTATTTCTGTCATGTATGTTTTTAGAAATATTTTTCACCATTGTAATTAAGCAGGCGGTTTGGCTAGACATTAAAACAGGTTCAACCCACCGGTTTTTTTTAAATGTCCTGTACCAAGTCAAGAATATGGCAGTTAACATCAAATATTTCGTTTCTAAGTGGGTTGGCCTTTGTTTTTCTTGCACATTGGTGTTCCTGTTGTTCCTTTGTTTTTCTCATATAGTTGATGTGGTTCCCTTGGTTTACCTGGATTTGTTATTTCTCAAAGGTTTTATGACTTTTGAATACCGGTATACTACTATTGCCTTTACTTACTACTCTGGTATAAAAATGACTCAAAATATTTAGTCTTATTGTATCTCAAATCGAAAGTTTTACTTCAATATGGTGATTGTTGCACTTCGCTTGTTTTACAACTATTTTGATATTTAACCTATTTAATGATTACTATAAAGAGGAAAGACCTCTCAATTGTTCAAGAACAATTGACATTTCAATTAAGGTCTTTCCTTTTTCAAAAGGGAAAGACCAAAATCCTAAACTCAAGAATTCCTTATTGAACCAACAAAAATTACCAAACCTGCAATATGAGCCTGTAGGACAAGAATGTCCAAACTTCATATCATACATCTTTTGAATTGAGAATGAAGGTCAAGACTCAAGATACCCTAAATATAAAATTTAAATATATTCTGAATATTGTGTCCAACTATGTGTCTTTGGAGCAAATATTTTCACTGAAGTATATTTAGTATATATGTTTGAGTCACTAAATCACAAAGTAGTTCCATAGCAAAATTGAACAGGTAAAATATAACTAACATATACCACAATGCTAAAGACAATTGTAAACAAAGTCACACACATGTAAAATATAGGTACCGGTTATAGTTACTAAAAAGAAGTCTGGTCAAATGTTTTGTACTGCATACATGTAATGATTGTCTAATTAAATATATCAGGTAATGGGATATTTTGGCTGACATTTTTGGTATTCGATTTTCCAGAACTGTTGAAACACTACATGGATATTAAACTTATGAATTACGCTAAGAGGGTTGGTAGATTTGTATAGAACAAATTAATCTCTATAACAGTGCATATAGCAGTTTGAATTGGAAGATATATATTTTAATATAAAATGCATTTCCATTTAAGAAATGCCAATGAGAAACTATAAATGTTTTAATTGAATACACAAGCATTGCTAAAAAGAGATGTGGAACTAAATTAGTTATGAAAAAGGAAATTAGTGGAATTGCACCTTAGAGAATGGTAGTGACAACTTTTGTTATAGAATGAGTTTAATAACTCGTGGTCCAAAATATCTGTCTTATGAAGTAAAAAAAAAATGATGCTAGATTAGCTTTGACACACATAAAACATGTCTTCTATAATTTAATCAGGTATTAGTTTAAAAAGTGAATTATAAAAAAAGTTATCCAATTCCCCAAAATCACATATTTTATTGAAAATATTCAGTCAACTTTACAAAAAATTGTAAAACAGTGTGCAAAAACACAAACAGTTGTCTGTTCAAATGTCTCCTGCTCTACAAGTATACAAGTCTCAATCATTATTTAAATTCACATAAAAATGTTATTATGATCTCCAAATTCATTTTTTTAACAAATTTTGTCACTACACTACTCATCTTGTCAGTACTGTTACCTTAAAATTTTTACTTCTTTTTCTGCCCTAAAATTGGCATTTATATTTAAGACAGTGTTCCATATTTAAAAAAAAAATGAAAAAAGCTATATTATCTATATCATACTTGATTTTCATCAACAGTAAAATAACATAATGCAATTTAAAACAATTGCTATTTTAAACTCATGTAGTCATGAAAAATTAAAGTAAATGATACAACATGATGTAAACTATAAGTTTTGGAATACAAATGGTAAATTTTAACATCTAAAATAGATAACAAGTTTAAATACTTTCAAATAGCTAACAAGTTGCAAACTTCAACTCACTGTAAACATTGAATGAAGGGCAGTAATATCTTTTAAAAAAGATATAAGAAATTTTGTAGCTGAGGTTAAGTAAAATATTCTACAAAGTATGACCTAGCTCTGCCAATAGTGAATTACATTGCTAGTTGTGTAAAGGTCCAACTATAATCAAAAGCTGTTCACCTTCCTGTTGCTACATCAGTGGAATATTCTAGCTATGCAAATTTAACTATGAAAACTCCTCTTAAAGCATACTTTTTATTTAGCAGCCTTTGAATTACCTAATATATCTTCATGTTCACATTAAAAGGCACGAATACATCATAAAGCAGTGAGAAAAAAAATATAGCAATTAACTGATCATAAGCATATATTTTTTTAGAAGAAAAGGATATGATCAATATCTAAATCTCCTCAGATAATAAAATCTGAAATCCCAAAGCCACATAATGAAGGAAACCATTTTAAGGACTATAAAAAATTCCCCTACATAATTTCTACAAGCTTAAATCCTTCTTTATTACTTTTGCCTGATCAGTTGAAGTTACTTACTCTGTAATACTCTTTGTATTTGATTCCTATATATACATATACACACATTTATAGTTATTGATTCCTATATATACATATGCACACATTTATAGTTATATAAGACATCTCAGTAATTCACTGTACAAATTCTTTACATGTACATACAATATTTATATGTTTAGAATTGGGATATATAGTTCATGTTTTATAAAAATTCTTTGTTCTGTAGAGTTGTACTTCTGAACTTTATGATGTACAACATTAGTATAAAAAGAATTTGTCCTTTAAAGGAGGTTAACAGTGCGTTCTATACAATATATGTTTGTAAAAAGTAAAATCACAAAAATACTGAACTCAGAGGAAAATCAATTCGGAAAGTCCATAATCACATGGCAAAATCAAATAACAAAACGCATCAAAAACGAATGGACAAGAACTGTCATATTCCTGACTTGGTACAGGCATTTTCAAATGTAGAAAATCATGCTTTACTGATTTGTATTTTTTTTTAATCCTTAGAATGAATTTGATATGTAAAATCTTGATAAATGCATCAAAATGTTTGCAACTGAAAAATATGTAATCTTAAACAGAATAAAAAATAAAGAACCACAAATAAACATCAATATTTTCAGAGACAAAACATGCCACAATATATAAAATATTAACTCACTTGTTTTCAGTAAATTTCTATTTTCTATTTTAATAAAATAAAAAAACACTGTTTTTTCAACATAAGGCTTTTATGCAAACATGAATATAAAACTATGGTATACTTTAATAATTTTCGCAAAGAAGTGACTATAATCAGTAACCACACATGCAATAAACTTCTTGGTTAATATTATATAAACATGCAAAATTCAAAATGCTATCTTCATCACATACTAAGGGACAAATAAATGATGTCAATTTCATTATGCAAAAGTAGAAGTTTGACACAGACAACATGAAAATACTCTTTAATTTCGAAGCAGTGGTTCATTTATCAGTGCAGTATATGATGAAGTTTGACATTTTGATCACCAAGTGCATAAACATGTTGAATAAATTAGTACAATACATAGTAAGCTATAGAAAGCTGGAGGATGTAAACATATAGTTACCTGCAGCTGACACTGTAGCCAACTGTTTTGACTGAGGACCTTTCGCTGATCGCACTCTGTTTGAGGGCTACAATAATGTGGCATCAAACATTACAAGTTACATACAGAAAAGTTCAAAACTGACCATTTGTATCAAAATTTCTCATTTTTCATCTGAATTTTCATTATGATGTAAAAATTATTTTAATCTGTCAATAGCAATAACTATTTCCTAAAAATAAATTCAAATAAAAACAACAGGAGGCAGAAAAATTTCCGTAAAGAATTGTTCTTCAAAACAAAAGTTTAACAGTATAAGTCAATAAAAGAATAAACTTAAAAGTGATTAATCTAATTTTAAAAAGTATAAACATTATAGCTTGAAATCAGTTTTGAACCTCCGGGAGTTGCAATGCAACCACCACCAGCAACACAATTTGTTAACCTTTTGACCTTTTCCTTCAAAAATCCACATGATCCATCAAATAAATGCTTGCCCGCCAACACAAAAGCATGAAAATTAGCTCATGAATGTTTCCTTGTTGGAAACACAATGGAAGGTGGGGGTTGCTTTGCAGTAAATATTTCCATGTATACATCAGGTAGATACAAGTAACATAATCGATTTTAGAATAGTCAAGGCATAGTTTTGATTGTTTTGGTTAAATTTTAATAGTTTAAAGACTGCAAGGATTATAAAGGTGTATAATATATATAAAAAAATGTGAGGGCTGTAAATGAATATATGTTTCACTGCTGTCTTTAAATAATGTAAATCATACAGTCAAACCTCTATTAAAAGGTAACTCAACATATAGCCTTTCAAAACAAATGGTAATTGTTATACAGTGTAATTTGAATTAGTTGGACATTTGTCATAAATGACCATACCTTCTGTGCTGTTTGAGTAACCTATTAATGCAGATGGACCTTATCATAATCAATCAAAAATAATTGTCATGTTTTCAAACAATGCATAGCTTTTATATGTGGAGAAATGATAAAAGTATGTGTGTAGCTATGACTTAATAATGGATTCATAAGCAAGTTCCCTACAATAGCTGCTTCAGGCAGGTTTGACATGATGATGGTGTACTGTGATCACAATAAAACAAATGTGGAACCTCACCTCAAAATATTTATCAGAAACAGTTGGTGGAACTGACTGACTACAACTGCTTCTATTACTATCCTTTGGAGACGGAGGAATTGTATTAGTCTCTCTTAACTCTCCTTTCTTCAACTTCCTATGAAACTGCTCTTGAAAGTTTCTATCTGATATTGGTCGTAGATCATAATTAGCACCAGATTTAGAGTGTCTACTACTTGCACTATTATTAGAATTATGTATATCTTTGTAGGTATTTGTCCTATCTAAAGCACTAATCTGGTATGATTCCACTATTGTACCATCAGGAATTCTACGGTTAAAATTATTATTATTTACATTGCCCGGAGTTGTATCCCCTGATACTTTTGGTCCTCTTTCGTAAGTTCGATCACTCATTGGATAATTTGAAACTATTCCTTTTTTACGTCCATGTGGCTTTTTAAAATCTGTCATTGTAGAACTATCCTGAGTGGCAAAATTTTTCCACTGTTCTGGATAACCTCTACCCATTAAAGTTTCTGTCAGAGGAAGTTCGTCTATCTGTACATAATTATTTCTATCAAATACAGAATTGGGTTGAGCATTCTGGTTAGGATTAAACTGATCAGGAACTGAATTATCTGTCACATATTGTTGTTCAACAGGTATTTCTATTTCCCCATCTTCATCATCCTGGTCTTCTGCCATCTTCTTCTTAACCTTGGTAAAAAAGAAAGTATTCTTTCATAATACTCATAAAATATTGAAATCCTCTTAAGTATAAGCTAGAGTGTAATACCATTCATTGGAGATATTAAGGTTCTTTGCAAACTTGCAAGACGAAAAACAGTAACTGCTTATCTCTTTACTTTTTTACAATTTTTTCATTGTGTTTCATTTTAATATTTTTTTTCCCCTATAAAATGGATCTATCTTTATCTTGCCCTGCTATACATGTTCTTATATCTGAAGTTGTCATATATTCATGTAAACTTTTAATTATTTATAAAAAAAAGAAGCCATACTATCATTCAAATAAAGCACCAAATTTGCAAATTTTGGTAAAAAATGTCAGGACAACACCAATGCCCCTGTCTGCAGAATAATAAGAGTACACATTAATCTGTGAATAAAAGGTCATCCAAAGTGAATACAGAGTCAATCATATACTAATAAACCGAAACACAGGAGAAATATGGGTAAGGAAACAAATAATTCCAAAGAAGTACAATTTTCATGTAATTCTCTAAGTCTAAGGGCTATTATTGCATGACTAGTAGTTCATTCAAAATCTAAGGCAAACTATATATGTTACCAGCCATAAATACATTCAAAGGCCCAAAATCCATGCAAAAACTATTGAAATAATGATACATAAGAGACCTGACTTCTGATGGATTTTAGAATAAAGGAAGGACAAAAATTGGTAACACTAAAACTACATGGCATTTATTTGATTATCCATAGTGGTTTATAATCCTTTTCTATAAATTTTCTGTTGATAAAAATTTGAATAACTGCAAACACTGAGATTTTCTACACAAGTCATAAATAGCATCAACAATATTTGGCTCAACTTTTAGGAATTGTGGTTTTTGAGGCTTTATAACTTTGAAACAAGTTTGTTTTGCTTTCTAACTGTTGAGTCTTATGCAGACAAACATTCTTCTAGCATAACAAAACATACATCTTGAATCTTTGATGAGTAAGAGTTTCCAAAACTGCTTGTCCTGAATGAAATTGTCATTCAGATTATTCCAATAACTTTTCATGCAAAAATAAAATGGAAATCATAGTTAAATTGAACATTTCATACCTCTATGTCATGTTTAATTTCATCTGTAAGTTCCCTGATGTCTCTATCTGTTTCTTGCATCAATCTCTTTATATACCCTCTGAAACACAATCGAGATTTTTTTTACATTATTTGGACATTTTTTCCAAAATGATCTGCATTGTTTTTCCATCTAAACATGATCTTCAAAAGAATTGCAATTTGCTCATGATCCAACAAAAAAAAATAACCGTAAGTCTAGTATTAGTATTATTCTACTTCTCAGCTAAAATACCATAACAGTAAACTGTTCAAAGTTATGCAGAATTATTCATGGTATTCGTGGGTAACATTTCTCGTAAGATTTTAATGAAAATAGCTTATAAAGTAAGGAAATTTAACTACATGATATCATTTACCAGGGTATCTTGCAACTTAGACATATTGAAATTGATCAACATTTTTATCATCATAAATTTAATATGAATTTGTTTTCAAAAGTCGAAGCAGGCTTCTAAATTATTATAAAACAAGGTGGAAATTGTTCTTAAATGTATAAAAGGTAAACTACACTAAAGCTAATTGTAAGAAGATTGCCCTGTAAAAAAATAACATATGAATAATCCATAACTTATATAGTTTACCAAGCCATTAGCTTAGTATGTGAATCAATAAAGGTGTATTTAGTATGAACCAAAATAATTTATAAATTGTATAAAATCATAGGATGCTGAAAAATAAAATATTAGATCCAAGTTGGCTGCTGTAAATTGAAAAATATCCATCTTCCTTTACTATTTCAAATCCAAACAACTAATTCCACAAATTCTAACTGGTTTACCATATTTATAATATCAATGAAGTAAGAACTTCATCCATAGAGCGCATCCTTTAAATTTATTAACAGTTGATTATTCTTAAGGTAAACTTATCATACCCAGTAGTAGGACTGAGGTTCTGTTGTGTAGCATTGGATACTAATGACTGTCGTAGTTCTCTGATACTTTCCACAGCATTATCTACATCTTTCTCTCCTTTAGCTGACTGTACCCTAGTCTTCCCTGCCCTATTGTGAGGATTTATCAGATAGTCAGGATGACTGACACTTAGTGGATGGGTTTCTTCTCTTTCTCTCATGCCTACAATTTGTACAAATACATTATTTATTAAAAAATTAAAAATGTCTAGAAATGTGTCATTCAATTTGTTTGAATTAAGGTAGAACAATTACAAAAAGACTTGATTTATATCATTACATATGCATTAAATATAATGATCAAGTAAACAAGTATAATAGAAAATTAACAAATTGTAATTCATTATATTTCTGACTGCCCAATAATGGTAAGTAAGACAGAAACCTCAATTACAAGGCAGTGGTTGCAAATCTCCCTTAAAACTCCAATTAGTATCTCAATAAGCAGTAAATTTTCCAAAGTATCTCTGCTCAAGGTAAATAAAATCATTTTGGGATAACATCATATCAGAGTACTTCATTGCTAGAAAGACTAATTTTGAAAACTTTAGTTTGAGCCATACAATATGTGTACCATCCAACAGTCAGTAAAAAGCCTAAATATATATTTCCCCTGGAAGTTGATTTACTACACTAGATATGAATTAATGTAGTAAATACTTTCCCATAGCTATAAACTCAAAGGTGCACATGAACAATATGTTACCTTGACCAACAAAAGTATGCTTTACAGTTGCCTTTCTACCTATTTAATACTCTACATTGATTTTGTATAATTATTAAAAATTCTAGATAAATAAATTTTAGCATTCCCATGACCCTTGTGGGACTTACATATGAGGAAATACTTTTCACAATTAAGTTAGTAGCAGCAGTCAAATTGAACAAGATTTAGGGTACCTACCCATGACTTTTAATTTTTTTTGTTAAATCTTCTATCCAAATAAAAAAGGCAAGAGTCATTTGACACATATGTAAAAGAGGATAAGTATAAAACCACCGCAAAACATCGTGACGAAAAAGTTTTGGAACTGCACAAAATTAGGTATAAATTATTGTTTATTGTATATTTGATTTTCAATACCCGTGAAAAAAATGTATTTGGTCACACAGCTATTCAGTTAAGCTTTAAGAATAAGAGAGAAAACATTTTTTTTGTTGATTTTTGTGTTCCATATTTGAAACCAAAAGAGAAGCCAACAGAATACAAGACTAAAATTTTATTTGTGCTGATAATCACACAAAAATCTTGCAAATCCAGGAATTAGAAATAAAAATCAAATTAAAAATTTGAAGTTTTATTCTATAAATTACTAAAAACATTCATCAAATCATATATCATAGATTTGTAAATAGTTTTCCCCAACAACATCAGCTCTACAACAAGAATGGTTATTTGTGGACTACACATTTGTAATTCATAGAGAAGCCTGGATTTGCCTTGACAAACATGAATTTGCATTAATTATACACAGTGCTAAAACAAAACTTGATATATATATGTCTGTTCCCCAAAGTTACAATATGTTGCATTAATTAAAAAACATAACAACCAAAGTAGTATAAAACCACAATATTCAGCAAATGAATAAATTCAATGGACTTAAATGATAAAAATCATGATGAATGGCAGATGAACTTTGTTAGGAATGAATAAGTGTTCTTCAAACAGCTTGTGTGTTCAGTAATAATTTTGAATGGATTACCAAAAATATTTGGAAACAGCTGGAAAGATTTCTTTCTGATAACATCCATTTGTGGAAGGGTTAATTCTACAAAATTCAAAATATAATGATGAAACTGTTTTGTTCTGTAGTTGAATGTCATAAATATCTTTTTAAGGTTTCCATGATTATTTGGGATTTTAATTTACCTTGTTCACCTTTGAGTATAGGGCATGCTTTAATTTTGAAATGAAGATGACTTACTATAAAGGTGACAGAAATTAACAAAACAGAATCTTAGACACAGCAGATTTCATAAGACTTTATACTAAAGAGGAAGGTTGCTGCATACTAGAAAATAATGTATACTTCAGTAAGAAAACTGTAAAGGAGGGAAATTGATCAGGGACTTGGTTTTTTGAAACACAAACCGCCCATGAAATGTAATAAGAACGATGGTTATTTGCTGTGTAAAAATTCTTCTTAAACATCACACCCTTGAATGCCTTCCATTATTCTTATCTTTACTAGTGTATTATTTTCTGCATTTCTATATTTTCTATTCTAAGGCTCAATCAAATACATTTCCCTTTTAAGGGTTGTCCAAAGCATATGTAACTCAGACTGATATCTGGAATGATATAGTTATATCATGACATTTTTTCTAAACAAGTTTCCTATTTATCTCACTCAGTTAACACCATCTTACTAGACCTAAAAAGAGTACATTAGTTTAACAAAATGTTTTGTACAATCTTAAATAATGTGATATTTCCAGGTCGTACCAAAATAATAGGAAAAAATCATATCTGATTAATTTATACACTAATTATGTCTCCTCATCTTTTTCTCCTATTTTAACATTCTTTCTCTTGTTGTAACATCAAAAATATGAAAATTAGACAAAATGAGGCCCTCACACTCCACTCTGGAATAAATATATACCCATAATAGGAGGGACGGACAGGGGTAAAACAATATGCACTCCCAACTCTCAGTTGCAGGGGCGTGATAATAATTGAAACCGGATTAGGTTACTACGTGATGTTTGGCAATAGGTAATAATAAAAAATAAAGCTAGATAGAGATATGAATATATCTATTACAAATTTACACACCCATTCTACTTTTCCTACCAGTTGGTTTCTCCTTACTTTCATCTTTGGCTTCATCTATAAAAAAAAAAATTGCTAATCAGAACAAATAAAACTGTTTGATATGAATGAATGAGACCTTATACTAGGAACCAAAAAACTGCATAAAGTATAATAGTACTGCTAAGTTCAGTTGGTGAATTATCAAAAAAGATTCACTAAAAGGTTCAAAGGGCACCTGTGTTGCCTTATCCCTGACATGTAATTTATCATAACTGCCAACCTTTCAGTTTTCACAGGAAATCTCCAGCACAAACAATGAAATTTAGATAATCTACCACTTGTTGATCAGCTCCAGCATAGGAGCATAAATTCTCCCACTTTCAGTTATTTGGACCTTGGATAACCCTCTTTCTAATTGTATGGATATTTCATTATTTTCAATAGAAATGAATAAACAATATAATTGTTTTCTAATTTTCTAGAAACAATAAATTTTTGTTTTGTAAAGTGTTTTTATCCTAATAATCCTTTCTGTTAAGTTTAGATAAGTTTAGATAAGTTTAGAATTTGAAGAATTCAAAAATAAAAGACAGGAGAAGTTGGATCAAACTATTAAATTAATTCCTCAAAATGTTCACTACACATCAGTATGTCAGATATCAGTAATATCTATAAATATTGTCTTGTATAGTAGCTTTGGGCTTTTTAAAAACTTCTGAAAGCTGCTAGAACTACCTAAAATAGCCTTCTACTGTAACCCAAATCATGTTCTAGATACTTTATTTCACAGTTAGATTTATTCGGTCACAATTTGTGGCGATTTTCAAAACTATTTGATGTAGTTAGACAAGTAAAAATCCAGGTTTTCAATTTTTTCGAGACAATTTATGTTGGCATTATTCTTTTCATCAGGAAATTTGAGACAATAAATCGCTTGCAGAAATTAGTTGTTTTACAGTATTTAGTCCTTTTAATTCATATTTCAAAAGGAGCAACATCATCATATCTTATTTTACTTAAAAAGTCCTTTAAAAAGAAGTGTAGTAAAAGAAATATTTAGAGGGCAAAGTTGTAGCTCCTGTTTCTCTTTTTTGGGAACATTTTTCCTGATTCTTTGTTCAGGAAAATGATAAAATGTAATTTCTAATTGGATTAATAGATTCAATTCAGGAATATGACAGTTGTTTTCCATTCTTTTTTATGTGTTTGAGCCTTTTATTTTGCCATTTGATAAATGAATTTCAGTTTAGAATTATCCTTGGAGTTCAATAATTTTGTTATTTTACTTTTTTCTATGGGGTAGCCCCCCCATTTCTGAATCTTATAAGAAATACATTTTGTACATTGCAGCAATATCTTGCATGAATTGAAAACAAATATAGTGTATATCTTTTTTATTAAATGGTTCACACTACTTTCAGCTCTTTTTGTGGCTATATGATGGTGGCAAGTTTAAATAAAAGATGATACATGTGTACATTAAACAGAAAAAAGTAAGAAATAAATCAAGTAATAAGTTTGAATTCACTACTTATGCACTACCATCCTCTACAACTACACAAAAAATTCAAAAATGTCAAAAGAAAAAAACCCAGTCAATCTTATAACATTGACTTCAGATTGAACAGTAGCTTATAACTACTAAAGAAGTTACTCAAATAAAGCAGATTTCATTGCAAAACAATTGAAAGCAACCCTTTTTAAACCTAAATTTTCAATTACATTATATTTAACTAGATGTGTCAAAGCGACATGAATGGCCCCGTCCCAAAAAGTTGAAAAATCTGCAATTACAACAAGACATGTGGACACAAACATGATGGTAGTTTCACATATCAAATATCAGCTCTGGAGGAGTATAGAAAAAAAATACGTAGAACTATAATTTTCAGTAATTTATCAAAGGCCAAAGTCTGTAATTTCGGCAAAAATTAGTGGAGCGGAACAAACTTAAACTTGATCTGTAACTCATCATGGTTAACTCACATACCAAACATCAGCCCAATATCTGAAGGCGTTTAGAAAAAAAACTCTGTATAATGGTTTGTTGCGGAATGACAGAATGACGGAATTACGGAATTTCGGATTATCGGAATTACAGAATTACAGAATATCAGAATTACGGAAAATGGTAAAACTATATATATGGCACCAACAACTTCGTTTCGGGGCCATAATAAAAAATATTTCATTAGCACCATTATTTTGGGAAAATACGCATAGCAAAAAACCCATTTCCTAGTCTCTTACAGATAATTTAACATCTTGATTATAACCAGACAAAATGCCTGACTCTGCTATACATTTTTTTAAATAGTTCCGGTTCAATTGTTTTAAATTTTTTACATCCGAGTTTGTAAAAAGCCAATATGTTTACCGTTAACACCATTTTCTTCTGGCTGGATGTCATTTGTCTGTGGTTCTGTGTTCTCACAATGTGACAATAGTTCTATTTTTGAGTCAGTTCTTGCCTTCTCTATCATATTGGTATTTGAAGGTGGTGTGTCATAATTGACAAATGTAGCTGAGGGAACACTAGTTCGATGTCTGCCTGTCTTGGCTGAAAAGTATTCATAATGGACCATGCTTACTTATGAAAATTAAAACGTTGCAATCAAAAAGATTAGCCATCTTTGGTCATGCTTTGAGTACCTTTGACCATGCTTTGAGTATTATACAAAGTAAATAAAACTTTCAGTTAAATTTTCATTCAAAATGGTATATTTCAATTTGCTTCAACCCAAGATTATAATCAAAACAATATTATGACCAAACATGGCTTTTTGTTAGTATAAGCTGTGATAATATAAATGTCTATATTAGTGAAGATATGTTCGATACAAAAATAAGTAGAAGTAATAATAAAGGCAGATAATACTGTATTTAAAGCAAACAAAAAGTTTAATTATTGAAAAAGCTTTTTTAAAAACAAATCTAACAGAATGTCAAATGTACAATGTTTTGTAGAGAGCATTCGCGATACTTTCAGGTGTTTCTTTTATAATTTCTTAAGTAGATCACATAAAATGAGACTAAAATAAACCAAATTAAGATATCTTTTTGACCAATAATTTATTCATTGGTTCACATCTTTGTCATACATGTGTTTTATTGACTCAGAAGAGAGAATATATATTTTTCATGCTGATTAAACCACAGCAAAACAATCCATGCTTTTCTAATGCTACAACACCTAATAGTTCATGCTTTAATTTCTATATAATCACTGGTAATATCTACATACCACAAAAATATATCAAAGTTATAAAAGATTTAAAGATTTTTTTTCATCAACAATTGGTCTGCAAGTTGGTCATGTCATAAAGTTTAAAATATACAAGAAACTATTCTAATGACTGCACAAAGTTTAAAAAACAGGACCCTAGTTGAAAGGATTTATATAGATATTTTTGGAAGTAACTTTGATATATTTTCAGTAAAACCATATATTTACACATCCAAAAACTCAAGGTTCAGTACTTATTTTCATTATTCTTTCAAATCTTTAAAAAAAAAAAATCAAACAATGAAAATAAGTCTAAACAATGACAAACTCATGTATACCTATATACCAAACTCAATATATACTACACACTATAGATATATATCACACACATCTTCAGAGCATACAGTCATGACAGTAATGTTATATTTTTCTGATCATGCATTAATTCTATCACCTAACTGAAATCTCCTCTCATTTCATTTCTTTTTTTTAAGAAAAAAGATTCAAGTATTATAGCTCTTTCTTCATATATACTGTCCATTTAGATAGAAACAGCATAGTTCTTAAACTAGTAGGATTATGAATGCAATTACTATGATTTTCCTTGAGGAACCAATATGAGCATTTTAACCCTTAAAACAAAATTAAAATATAAAGATTTTTCAACCAATATATCATTATTGATGGTTAAGACTAACATTTTGCTGTGATATATTTTTTTCTCTCATTTGTCTGCCCTGATGCTTGGCCAAATCAATGTCAAATTTCTTAATATGTTGTTTAAATGACATTTTTGATATAATGAGAAAACTGCAAATATATGAATATAAAAAGCTCTAAATATGTACAACTTCGTGCATTAGTAAATACTTTTTACAAAACATTATTTTCTACTTAAAAAAGAGAGAGGAGATTTTCTACAATAAAACGATATCAATGCACTAGCGTTTTGACCCTGATGTTTTCTGGCGAGCGTGCCCTTACCATCATCAGGTGTTAATCTGTTAGTGCATTCATCAAAGGGACAGGGGTGTTGACGTATGGCATTACCTGATTTGTTTTCCTGTAAGTAGATAAAATAGTATTGTTAAATATTCATCAACTTCTCATATTATAATAAAAATAGCAGTAAAGGAAAGTTCCATTCAAATTCATATCAACTCACACAAAAATGTTCAAAGAAGGCACTCAAGAAATCCTTTTTATAAAGCATGCAAAAAAAGAGTTAATAAGTAGGAAACCGGAAACATAAATACATTAAAATGGATGGTCAACGAATTTTGTAAGACTTCTTATATACCTTAAATGCCTCTACTAACAAATCAACAATTGGTTGTTGTATTTGATGAATAGTATCAAAGTATTGGTACCCTCTCAATCTGATGGGTAGTTATTCAGGAATGCATTTATATTCAGGAATGCATTTATAGTTGGTTACATAAACAGTTTTAAACGAAACAATTACTTTATATAAGTACTAATTTTCAAAGTATGGTGTTTTTTTCAGAATTTTTGGTGAAGAACAACAGCAAAAAATATCAAAACAATAATGAAGATATAGATTCCACAACTGCAACAAGTGTATTAGGATATTTCTCCACTCGAGACAAATTTTAATATTTAAAGCAGGAGGCTTGCAGAGCTTTTTAAATTATTAAAATTTAACTTTTGAGAGTGGAGAAATATTGTAATACACCAGTTACAGTGGTGGAATCTGTTTCTCTTATGATTTTTATCCTTCCTTTTCAAAGATTTGAGGAATCTTGTGTACTTTTGATGTGATGTCATCAGGCATGGTCGCCTTTTTCATGACGTCACAATAAGAAAATTCAGAAGAAAACAATAGATGGAACGTCACAATTTAATTTCAACCAATCATTTGCCGAGAACAGATTTTTCACTAGTGAGGGAAAAAAAAATTCTCACATCGGTCAGGAAATCTGAAAATAGCACAAAAATTAGAGAAATCGGAATAGCTAACTGAAATGAGGTTAAATCAATCATGTTAAGCAAGCTTATTAAACATGTAACAAAAGCTTAAGGGATGCTTTACATATAATTAAAACAGGTAATTATTCAATTATTTAATTGTTACATAGTTTTACCTAATTAATCCATTTGTCTTAAAAGTGAAAAAAATCTTCAAGACAATGAAAAGCATGTTAAAGGATATATTATATTATAAAAAATCTCAGGTGGAGACAGGAAACTTTAATGCCATGTTTCTTATTTTCAAAAATATTTGATTTTAAAAGCTTTTTAACTCAAATTCCTATTAATTGAAATCCATGCAGATTAAATTTGAGAAACCTTTCTTATTTCAGTTTAAAATGCATGCATAAGCAAGATGCTTTGAGTTGTCACCCCTTACCTCAAACCTCTCAGCATATGCTATTTTCCTAGCATGCCGAGAACAGAGACCATGCTAAAGCAAAATTTAATTGAATGTATTATAACGCTTGTATAATAAATAACTTAATTATTGCAACTCTTTTTGTCATTGCACTAAAGTAAAATGTGAAACATTGTCACAAAGACTATAAAAACTGTCAACCAGAACAAAGATCTGTGGCGTAAGAAGAAATGTGTCTTGATAACAAATAGTCTATCTATGTATGCTGACGTTTGTTTACAAAACTTTGAATTTTCCAAAAAACTTAGGATTTTCTTACCCCAGGAGTAGATTACCTTAGCCGTATTTGGCACAACTTTTTTTGAATTTTGGGTCCTCAATGCTCTCTAACTTTGTATTTGTTTGGCTTTTTAACTATTTTGATCTGAGCGTCACTGATGAGTCTTATGTAGACGAAACGCGCGTCTGGTGTATAAAATTATAATCCTGGTACTTTTGATAACTATTTGTTGCCGGTCAGTGTTTCTGCTGGTCTGTTGATTTCCTCTTATGGTTGATGTGTTTCGCTCGGCTTTAGTTTCTAATGTGGATTGTTTTCTCTTGATTGATTTAAGACTTTTGAACAGCGGTAAACTACTGTTGCCTTTATTTGTTATGATGTAGGTTGACCAACCCTTATAATACACTAATTTTTGGGGGGTACAAATTTTCATGGATATTTGATTTGGTGTTTTAACCAATGTCTGCATACAAGTTTATAGAAAATTTGCAATTTGTTGAACATTTAAATTAAAATCTAATTTAAATTGTCCAACTTAAGCATGTTAACCCAGGAAATACATAAAAGTTGGTATCCCACAAAAAATAATGAATTCACAGTTTAAATTGTTTTTTAATGCTTAATGCATTTAACAATAACTGACACCCTTTTATGTCACTCTACCCCTAGCAAGATCAAACAGAAAACTGTAAGGTTGTTATTAGTGTAGGCTGCATCATGGAGTATGAGCAGAGTTTTGTCAGCTTGGGCATTAGAATAATGTGTGTAGGTAGAGTCACATGACGTCTTTGTGAACAAGTAGGTTAAAGATCCAACTCAGCATGTTGGTGTTGTACAAAGCAGGGTTCATATTTATATCATATTAAAATTTCTGGTTCTTAATATGCATTTAAATTGGCACTGGACTTTAAACAACCTTCCAAAATATTCATAACCTGTCCTTTGCAGGGAAGATAACTAGTCTACTATGACAAACTAGCAAACATATTAGCCCTAATTATCTAACTCATTTTTCACAACTTTTTCATTAAAATCACCTGATTATATTCCTTGAACATCATATCAATTATAAAATTTTGAATCAATTAGATAAATCAAAGCAATGTATCATTATGAAAATCCAATTCTAAGTTCTTCCTTTGTTTTGAAATCAAAGCCATGTTCTTATAAAAGGGAATTATAAACAACTGCCATACAAGTGGGAGGTTTAGTTAACTATAAAACCAGACTTAACCCACTGGCAATGTTTGATTTGGGTATTTTTGATTGACTTCCACATTTAACCATGAAGTATTTGTATCATATTTTTTCCCCAATAGAACCTGCTTGATGTCACAATCAAAATTGCAACATCAATCACACTTAAAACAAAGCCAGAGATCAAAATGTACATTATTGTGAGTATTCCTTGGTAAGAAACTTCATGAAAGAGGGATGAAAGTTACCAGAGGGACAATCAAACTCATAAATCGAGAATAAACTGACAACGCCATGGCTAAAAATGAAAAGACAAACAGACAAACAATACTATAGTACATATGACACAACATAGAATAAGCAACACGAACCCTATTTATGAAATCATTTTAGAAAAGGTTAACATGTGCAATTTTAAATAGTGAAACAGTTGTTTTTCTAGAATGTTGGTATATCAAATCAAAATGGCTGCCTTTTGAACATGTTTATAGGTCTGCTTTAAAGTCTGATAAGAATTAAAATATGCTCTATTCTCAATTTAAGATGGAGAGGCATCAAATTTGCCAACATTTTACACCTCACTAATGCTCGATATAAGGGTATTGACAAATTACGCTTTATTATGGTTAGTAACTAACAGACTTGAAGCAATGAGTTCTGGTGTAGGACATTAACACCTAAAACTATCTAAAAAATAAAACTTAATTAGTAATAGAACTCAGAACAGCTTTATAACTGGGATATAAATATTGAATTAATTGTTCCAACAAACTGTACATACACAATGTCTGTGCTGTAGTAGTTCCTGTTGTCTTTGTTGTGAAGCAGATACCTCCAAGATGTGACGTTGTGTTGGTGTCCGACTGATGGGGGAAATACTGGCCTGTGGATTTATCTGTGATCGTACATACTCTTCTACATTCCCATCTTAAAATACAAACACATATGTATTATTTAAAATCAGTAACAATAATGGTAAGACATTTCAATCACCAGATTTGAAACTATACTACAAAGTATCATAATGAAACACATGTAATTATTTTAAGTAAATAAAGTATATTGAGCAACAATGTTGTGAATGATACCAAACAATATAAAAATTACATTTAAATGTAAAACTAAACTAGAGACTCATATTAAGCTAGCTCATACTAACTACTTCATTATTATTTTTATTTCTATAAGGGAATAAATATACATGGAAAATTGGTTAGACAATAAACTCTATCCAAACATTTGGTCCTGAATCCTAATGTAATTTTTCTTTATTTATCAGTCACTATTCAATAGTCCTAAGTTTCTGTTGAATATTTATTAGTCTTAAATATAAATTCCTACTATGATAGATTGATGAAGGCTACCCTTGAAAACTAAAAGTTGTTTGAAATTGCAAATAAATACTGCAACATTACAAATTAAATACTTATGGATTTACCAGAATCCTTTTATATTCTTGAAATCAAAATTTTAAGAATTGTATATCTTGAATAAAATTTACATTCTTTGGATGAAAACAATAATATTCATTGAACTACCAAAATAACAATCAAAAAATCATTTTCAATATTAAAAACCCTAAAATCTTTGTTACAACAATGAACATATAAATGCTTCATCAACATATATATTTAATTTCAAAAGTATGAGAGTATAAGAAGAAGAAACATATTTTCGAATTGAGTTATTTTCTCCTCAGTCTTCAAAAATACTATTTGGAAAAACTATACAATAACAATTGAACTACAACAAATAATGGTTCAAATAAACTCATCATAAATACCAGAATACGTCAACAGATATCAAGTCCCAGAAAAAGCCACCACCAGATAAAATCATCATAAATGTGCTTGACTTATTAGTTTGGCTCTTTTGAAGTTACAGAGAAATTAAAGACATATGTTGGTAATTTAGTCTCTTTTCATAAAGGCTGAAGATGCTTGTAACCATTTACCTTAACTCTGATAAAGATTTCAGTTGAATTACAAGAAATTAATTAGGTCTAACAAAGTTATTAACAATAGAAAACTAAAGTTGTTAATTTTCCTACTGATGCACATCTTAAGCAAAATTGTCTCTCAAAAGCACTAAATTGAAATGAATGCTAGTGCTCAATTTTAATGTTTGCCATATAAAAACATCTTTAAATATCTATGTTTCCCTTCCCAAAAACAAAAGAAAAAAAAATCAAAATTCACCAGTTGTCTATGTACAACTACGGTTCAATAATCATAAATTATTTTCTTATTTAATTGTACAATTTTCATTGGAAAATAGTGACATCTGTTTAAAACTACAAAATTGTCGTCATTCATTTCCAATTATTATTTTTACTACATTTCAACTATAAACCTAAACCATTATATTTACATTCTCCTTTGGAACTATTTATTTTTAAATTCACATTACAATACTAAGATGACTTTGACAAAATTATGTCCTCACATTTTGTAGCAATCTGTGCTATTTGTATTTTTTTTCATATAAGAAATTAACAGATAAATATTTATTTTTATCAGATTTACAAATTGATAGAAATTTAAAAAAAAAAAATTCTGTGCATCTGTCTAGCTAACATAAATATATAGTACATATAATAGCTTGTGCACTAATTACAAACTGTGCATATATATACATAGATGTGGGCCGTCTTACGTGGAGGTGGAACGAAATTTTTAGATCTCTGTATTCTCTCTTTCCAAACACGTACAAACGTATTGCCTACAACTGAATATATGACGTTGTTTCTTCAATACATGCATCTTTAATATAAATTAATGTAATTCTAGCAAAAAATAAATAATTAAACTTATATAAATATATATATCTAGTATCATTCTCTGCAAACCAAAATTAGGTATAAATCCATTATTTAAAATTAAATAAAACAAACAAATTAAAATATTAATATTCTGTTCATGAAGTGTATAAAGTAAATCCAGTTCAACACAAATTTCTTTGGGTTTTCACATGATCATGTTTTGAACATTTTGCTTGATTACAGTTAAATATATCATACTGATAGGGACTTTTTACCTTAAAAAAATAAGGCTTGGTGAATATGACAAAATTTAGGATTAAGGAATTTTTTCTTCACATCAAATTCAAATGTATCAAATGCCAGCTTACTTCATACAAATTCAGGACTATAAAGTTTTATATGGATTGGACCTTTTCACACCTTCCCCATTCATTTTTTCCTGGAGTTTGAATTGATTTTTTTATGTGATTCATTTAAAACAAAATATCATGACTTTACATTACTGTAATTATACACTTCAAGAACAGCCATTTATACAAATAAAAATACACTACAAAAATGATCAAATAATATTGAACTAAGAAACAAACACACTGTTGTTAAATCACTAAAATATTACAAATTCAATCCTAATATGAAAACCAGTGCAAATTATACAACGTGCAAATATTAATAATACTTATAATATACATACTATCACAACCATGTAAAAGCAACAATAATATACCACTGCTAAAAAAGTGTTTTGACTTGTAAATGGTTATGTCAATTCTTTCAGTTATCCAACACATACCTCCCTTAAGAATGTATTGCTCACTTGGCATCTGTTTAAATTATTGTTTTTAATTAAGGCAACATCAACCCCCTTAAATGAAAGGGCAAATTTCTCCTCACATAAACTTTAAACTGTTTAACGGGCAAGTTTCTCCTCACATAAACTTTACACTGTAAAACAGGCAAGTTTCTCCTCACATAAACTCTACACTGTAAAACGGGCAAGTTTCTCCTCACATAAACTTTACACTGTAAAACAGGCAAGTTTCTCCTCACGTAAACTTTACACTGTAAAATGAACAAGTTTCTCCTCACGTAAACTTTACACTGTAAAATGGGCAAGTTTCTCCTCACGAAAACTTTACACTGTAAAACAGGCAAGTTTCTCCTCACATAAACTTTACACTGTAAAACGGGCAAGTTTCTCCTCACATAAACTTTACACTGTAAAACGGGCAATTTTCTCCTCAAGCAAACTTTACACTGTAAAACGGGCAAGTTTCTCCTCACGTAAACTTTACACTGTAAAACAGGCAAGTTTCTCCTCACGTAAACTTTACACTGTAAAACGGGCAAGTTTCTCCTCACGTAAACTTTACACTGTAAAACAGGCAAGTTTCTCCTCACGTAAACTTTACACTGTAAAACGGGCAAGTTTCTCCTCACAAAAACTTTACACTGTAAAACCGGCAAGTTTCTCCTCACGTAAACTTTACACTGTAAAACGGTCAAGGTTCTTCTCACGTAAACTTTACACTGTAAAACGGGCAAGTTTCTCCTCACGTAAACTTTACACTGTAAAACGGGCAAGTTTCTCCTCACGTAAACTTTACATTGTAAAACGGGCAAGTTTCTCCTCACGTAAACTTTACACTGTAAAACGGGCAAGTTTCTCCTCACGTAAACTTTACACTGTAAAATGAACAAGTTTCTCCTCACGTAAACTTTACACTGTAAAACGGGCAAGTTTCTCCTCACATAAACTTTACACTGTAAAACAGGCAAGTTTCTCCTCACATAAACTTTACACTGTAAAACGGGCAAGTTTCTCCTCACATAACTGCTGACCAGATTTACTTCTATTATCAAAATTGTTAAGCAATAAGAAACTTTTCATTCCCATTATTAAATTATGATATGGGGAATATGTCAATGAGACTTGAATAGTTTTACTTTTTCTACCAATATCATTCAACAATTTAAATTACTGCCAAGGTTCATTTTAACTTCCATGCATATGAAAACCAGATGCTCCGCAGGGCGTAGCTTTATACGACCGCAGAGGTTGAACCCTGAACGGTTGGGGCAAGTACGGACACAACATTCAAGCTGGATTCAGCTCTAAATTTGGATTGTGATTAAATAGTTGACACAGCATAGGTTTCTGACACAGAATGAATGTGTTCTAATTAACTTAAAATTTTTGTTTTCTCGTAGAGCAATTCACTATGCTGTTGAATATTAATCCTCTCAAAAAAATGTTTGAAGAAATTTTCTTTTTTATTTATGAAATTTCAAATGAGAAAAATTGAACCCAATTTTTTTAATCACATCCCCCTTTCCCTTATTCCAAAACTAATCTCAATTAAAATTTCTAATGGAGTTTGCAACAATAACTACTCATTTAAATACATCATAAAATATTAAGATGTAAAAAAACTGCTTGTTATCACTGAATGGTAAAGATTATTTTAATTTATCAGTTGGTAGTAAAAAGTGAATATACATTGTATATTGTATATAACAAAGATTTAAGTTGATTCTGGACAAAGAAAGATAACTCCAATTAAAAAAAAATCTTGCTATTGCACAATATTTTGCAATTAGATATTTCTTGCTTACTATTCTGGACAAAGAAAGATAACTCTAATTAAAAATTTTTTTTGCTATTTCACAATATTGTGCAATTAGATATTTCTTGCCATTGCGCAATACTGTGCAATTGAAAAGACTTGCTATTGCACAATACTTAATATAATAATTTTAGATCCTGATTTGGACCAACTTGAAAACTGGGCCCATAATAAAAAATCTAAGTACATTTTTGGATTCAGCATATCAAAGAACCCCAAGATTTCAATTTTTGTTAAAATCAGACTAAGTTTAATTTTGGACCCTTTGGACTTTAGAGTAGACCAATTTGAAAACAGGACCAAAAATGAAGAATCTACATACACAGTTAGATTTGGTATATCAAAGAACCCCATTTATTCAATTTTTGATGAAATCAAACAAAGTTTAATTTTGGACCCCGATTTGGACCAACTTGAAAACTGGGCCAATAATCAAGAATCTAAGTACATTTTTAGATTCAGCATATCAAAGAACCTAACTGATTCATTTTTTGTCAAAATCAAACTAAGTTTAATTTTGGACCCTTTGGACCTTAATGTAGACCAATTTGAAAACGGGACCAAAAGTTAAGAATCTACATACACAGTCATGACAATTAGATTCGGCATATCAAAGAACCCCAATTATTCAATTTGGATGAAATCAAACAAAGTTTAATTTTGGACCCTTTGGGCCCCTTATTCTGTTGGGACCAAAACTCCCAAAATCAATACCAACCTTCCTTTTATGGTCATAAACCTTGTGTTTAAATTTCATAGATTTCTATTTACTTATACTTACGTTATGGTGCGAAAACCAAGAAAAATGCTTATTTGGGTCCCTTTTTGGCCCCTTATTCCTAAACTGTTGGGACCTAAACTCCCAAAATCAATACCAACCTTCCTTTTGTAGTCATTAACATTGTGTTTAAATTTCATTGATTTCTATTTACTTAAACTAAAGTTATTGTGCGAAAACCAAGAATAATGCTTATTTGGGCCCTTTTTGTGGCCCCTAATTCCTAAACTATTGAAACCAAAACTCCCAAAATCAATCCCAACCGTTCTTTTGTGGTCATAAACCTTGTGTCAAAATTTCATAGATTTCTATTAACTTAAACTAAAGTTATAGTGCGAAAACCAAGAAAATGCTTATTTGGGCCCTTTTTGGCCCCTAATTCCTAAAATGTTGGGACCAAAACTCCCAAAATCAATACCAACCTTCCTTTTGTGGTCATAAACCTTGTGTTAAAATTTCATAGATTTCCATTCTCTTTTACTAAAGTTAGAGTGCGAAAACTAAAAGTATTCGGACGACGACGACGACGACGACGCCCAACGTGATAGCAATATACGACGAAATTTTTTTCAAATTTTGCGGTCGTATAAAAACAGGTGCCAAGTAATTGCAATAGCTTATATGGTCCACTGAGTCTAAGAAGTTAATAAGCTTTATTTTCAAAGCATAGTATATTATTATTGCTTTTGAATTTATTCGTTCCTATCAGAAATCATGACTTGAAATAATATTGTAAAAAAACATCTAAAATTCTATCTATTCATGCTATTTGGAACCCATTTTGAAAATTTTCATATGAAAAAGAGCTCAGAAAACTAGCCATGGACTAGAGAGGGAGTTGTCTTCATGCAAATTTCTATAAAATTGAGTTTTTCTTTTACATTTTATCAATATATTCAAACTATTTCTTAACTTTCACACCTTGCTGATTTCAATGAAAATTGCCTAATGCAAAGGTGTTTGATTTCATAATACTGTAGGTGTAATGTAAGTCATTAAAAGAAGTTAATACTTAGAACTTGAATATTAGTCTTACTTTTGTTATTGGTTCACACATTTTTATTACACCACATTAAGGGGACATTACTACACACAGATGAAGTGACAATTACATAGTGCTCTCCCTTTGTAATTTTGTTTTTTTCAGTTAATACATGGGATGATCACATGCAAAAGGGACCTATAACTTTCTACAAGTATCTGCCTGAAACTTACAGTACTTTTTTGTTGTTTTGTGAATAATTTTGTGATAGTAATATAAAGTTTAAATTCATAAAAGCTAATCTTTCTCCTTTTAAATCTTAAAGAAATTAAAAAGTATTTGAATGCAAATTAGAAAAATATACAAACATAAAATCACTAAAATATTGGTTTTATTTTAAATGAAATCATACTAAATTTGAACATAAAATGTTATCATAAAAGTTAAAAAGAAAACCTATCTCAAAGTAATCATTATTTCAATTTCATCTTTGTATGCACTTTATTTCTGAAAATAATATGATTTTGTGCTGATCTTTGTGTTTCAAACAAAATCTGTGAGTTTCAGTGCAGTCCTATACCACTGAAGCAGAGACAAACTCCCACCATGCAATTTTCTTAGCTACCTGTAGGCATCGTTAATAGTTTAGCAATTATCTCATCCTGACTTTTTTGTTGGAAGGGTTTGATGGTCTTGGGTTGACCCCGTATACCGTTGTGTAGCCAATCGGCATCTGACAAGTAACAATTACAAAGACATAAAACATCACCTATATACAGCTAAGTGTCAAATATTTTATTCTTCAGATTTGAGCCGCCATTAAAATCAATAATGTTTCAACTTTCCTTTTTTACTTACAAGACTCTCTGGTCAGTTTTGAAAATGAAATAATTTGACATAGAGCTGTATAACAATTAAAGCATTTAATTAAAATGTATAATGTAATGATAAAATGACAACAATGTTTTCTTTTGTTAACAGAAATGTTATAATCTTTTATTTTTAAGATATTTCACACAGCTTTCAATATATTTGGTATCAAACAACTTGATTAAAATTAATTTTGCATGTTTAATTTTCATTAAATTTTTATTTATATTTATTTTGACCCTTTGACAAAAATATAAAACTGATCATTAATATTTATGCTGCCATTAAATCATTCTATGTAAGAAAACAAATAAAGGCATAAATTAATTCATCTTGTAAAAGGTAAGCTTGACAAATCAAGTCAGAAAACATCATAAAAATTGAACTTCAACTAACTGAAGTATTTATATTACTATGAACTAGTACCAGCTAGATCATGCATTATCATTTTCTTATCTATAAAGTCAAGCTTACTATCCAAGACAAAAAATAAAACATAAAATGTTTAAGCACATGTAAAAGCATGTTTTAAACCAGCATGTTGGTTAGCAAGACAATTACCCGGCATGCCTGCAGAACTGCAAAGCTGGCTCAGACGTTGCTGAATAGCTAGAAATAGCATATTTAAAACTTTCACCATTAAAAATGGAAATAAAATCTTGGGGATACAATTAATGATTTGTAAATTAGTAATAATGTATGATATGCAGTTGTGAAGAAGAAAAAAAACATGGAAAAGGGGACAGGACATCCATGTGAAGGGATTGGGTTAAATTATAATAACAAAGTTAAAAAAAAGATACCAGTTTAAATAATTAAAATATAATATCCCAAATATATTTTTCAATTAATCCTGGTGTTACAAATATGTTTGCTGAAATTTTTTAAATTGTACATATGATTATTTTTCATCCCAATTTATCTTCTAATTGAAAAGAAATATGATTGTTTAATTGGTGTTTAATATAACTTTCGGCACTCTTGGCTGTATCCTAGAGGCTAGTGGTTATCAGTGGAGGGAGTACCTGGGGAGAACCACTGACCTTCTGCAAAAAAAGCAATCCTAGTCAATAAAGAAGGGAGCTGTACTTATACCACTTGGCCACCCAAAAAAACTCAATACAGATAAAATATGTAAGAATTTGAAATATTATCTAACATTCCTGTATAATCAGTCTATACAATATTGCTACAAATGTTGTAGTATTCTTTTCATTACTATACTTATTTAACCTCTGTTCATTATTATGTACTTACCATCAGCTGTAAATTACATGCATAATAAAATCAATGAATTTGCCAGTAATCTATTTTTGTGATATACTAACTCTTTTCCAGAAAACATTTCGAAAGACACAATTTCTAAACAAGATAACTTCAAACTTATTTTCATTTGCACAGACATTTCAATATTTCTAAAATATAGAATTTTTACTAACTTTTGTTTTATTCAATGATAATAAATTTTTACAAATAAATATAAAAGTCAGACTACATAAATATCAGGGATGAAATAAATTACTGACTAATTTTGCAACTGGCATTAGGATTAAACGAAAGCATACTAGCACAGTGTGTTTGCGGTAATACAGTGTATAAACAGCTACCAAGATATAGTGAACAGTGAAATACATGCCAAACAAAGTGTTACCTCCATTTTGGACTGAGTCCGATATCTGGGCAGCCATCATGCTGGCTGCAACCTTTTGCTCATGATGCGGACACAATCCTTCCCATTGAAATGGCATTGCATTTGAAAGTTTTCCCGATCCCGAGTAGCGGAAGTGTGGCTGAGTTGGCGCTGTGGGAAGTATATAGAGTGTACATGCATCACGAGTGTGCTACAAGAAAGCTGTGAGAGGACACAACAAAGCATTCTGGGAACTAATTATTTAACTCTGAGTATGTGTCCACTACCAATTATTTTAAGTTATTAAACAAAATATTTACTGATTTTGTTTAGATTTTTTTCAATTTTCAATCTTTGATTTTATCATTCAAGTATGTTGTCTTCAGACTGGATACAATTTTCCCCTAGATTCATATTCAAAAGGATTTCAGTTTAAGTGAAAGAAAGGACAGAATTTCTAACGCATAAAGGTAAATTTAAATCAGGATCTGCACATTCAGGAAGACTTTGAAGTAAAAGATGATATTTAAAATATTTTTCAATCAAATTTAATAGTCATTATCATACTAAGACTTAACTATCCAAATATACACTGCAAAAAACAGACTTGAATCACTGGGTACTGGACATCATTTTGCCTATGTTATAGTTGAACTTTTGTTTGGCAATATTACAGCAAATATAAGAAGCTAAAATCTCATTATTTGACCAAAAAAAAGTTACCAAATGGATACAAATTTTACTCTAAAAGTTTGGAATTTTATCAAGAAATGGACTCAGTTAATACTAAAGTTTTCTTTTGTTGGACTAACTAGTAAAATCTTTATTAACAATTTAAACAAGTTTTGTTCTAATTTTTAAATTAAAATTTTGACCACATGTTAAAGAATTTAATATGTATATAGGAAACACCAACACACTGAATATATTTTCCTTTGAATATATTTGCTATGCACCATTCCAGAAAACCATTGTGTAAACTGTGTTTAAGTTTTATAATATTTGTACTTTCTGAAGAATGAGAGTCGTTTCCCTTTGACATATATGGATAAATTTGCATAGTGTGTACACTGGACCCAAATAAATACAATTTTGATATATATATATATATAAAACACATGAGGCCTGGAAGTCATAAAACTTTTGAATAAGATTTTTGTACTCCTAGTCCAAAACCAACCAATCAAAACGCTAAATTTCATGTTTCGATCATGATTTTTGTGCTCCAAGCACTGAGCAAATTTTTATGACGTCAACCTCAGAATTAAAAAAATTCCAGTATGGAAATGAACTCTTTTCTTCAGAAAGATCCTTCCCACTGTAATAAAAAGCAGAGTTATGCTTTATATTGAGATTTGCTTTGGAGTATATCTTACCCGTATTTTGACCATTTTGTGGTTGTTGTTTTATGGGTTCTTTTCTATGTGGACATCCTTCAATACATATTTTACAATTTACAATTGAATGATAAACACTAAATTAAACCAAGTCTTCCTGAATATGCTTGTTTAACTGATTATTGCCATTTCGAGACTTTTACACATTTACCAGTACACCTACTACACATATGTACTAAAATGATAGCTGGTATTTGCTTATTTTTTGGAAAGAGTTCTGAAGCACACTGTGTTAAGATTTTCACAGAGGTCCATAAATGATTAATAGAATCATTTCTTCTAATAACTATATTTTGTATTTTTTTAAGGTGAAAGGCAAATTAGTAATTTTTTTTGGTGATTTTTGAACAGTTATTTTCTTTCAATCTTAATTTTTAAGTGTTATTAGTTCACTCAGAACACACCGTTTTAAATTTTCTACAAAGCAATTTGTTATTGGCATTAAAAAAAATAAAAACATGAAAATACAAATATAAATTAACTTCATCAAAAATATTCCCTAAGAATGAAAATTAAACTAAGGGATCAAAAATCTATCTAAATGCAGAGAGAAAACCATTCCTCAGAAGAAAGTCTATAAGTGCTGTCCCATAAAAACATTCTTTTAAAATCACTCAAGGCATAATCATTATATCCAGCTTGGAGGTATGATCAATGCAATTATTTGGCTCTTGAAATTACAAAAAAAAGAAAAGTTGAACAATTCTTTAAAAGATCGCAAGGATTTTTATTTGATAAATTTATAATACTTTGTACCTTTATGATTTCAAGAGGTAAATAAATGGCTTTATCATACCTCTTTCTATTTTTGGGTTGTTGGGAAATTCTGAAAATTTCGATGGCATAGAGTGAATAGACTGCTGAAAAATTGTTGTTAGTGGGGATCCAAGGAAATGTGATTTTCAAATACCAAAGAGATTTTTATGAAACAGCTCTAATAATTCCTGATACCTATTCCAAGAAATTTCATTTATCAATGTACTTAATTTTTACCTCTACGTCTTGGATAAATCTTATAAATACTGCCTATAATATATTTTAAACTTAAACTAAAGTAAAGTGAATATGTAATGCAAATATATGACGAAAAAAATGTGGCCCTTATCAAACTCACCAAAATTAATATGCCTAAATCAACAATTCCTTATTACTGCTATAAGTCTTTGAAGATGCTTTATATTAAATACACTTACATTTTTGATGAATCAAGGAACATTGGGTTAATTTCGACAGCTTATTTGACTTTACAGGTCAAATTGCTTTATATTGCAAAGGAAATTTCATGTACAACAATTCTCACCTTTAAAATTTGCTAATAACTTTCATTGTTTTGGTGTGTCGATAATTGATATTTGACATGCTGAACAAACATTTTATTATAAAATATGAATTTATTTTTTATCTAATGAATAATATGAATCCATAAGTGACTTCTTACAAGATATTATATATGACTACAAACACATGCCAGTTATCGTTGTTTATCATGCTTATTATCATGCATTTTCCTCAGAGACATGCTTATATTTCAATGGAGAAAACTAAAAATATACATACTTTCTCCTTGGTTCATGAAGCCATTCCTCAGGTAAGCATTTGTTAATGCTTCTAAATACTCATTCTGTAAAAGAAAATTAATCAATTAATGAATGACATTCATACTGTTTCCTTTGACAAAAATAATCGTACTAGCCCAAGACATTGAAAAATATGAACGGCAAAGTTGTCATTCTAATGGTAAAAATTATAGAGGAATCAAATCTTAAAAGGCAATCCGATAATAATCATTTGAAATGTAACATCTAAGAGAAAAATAGAAAATAAATAAAAAATGTTTAATATTTTATCTACTGCTATAACTAGCTTTTCAACATTTTTTTCTTAATTTTAACAAATTTGCAAAAATGAATCAAAACATGAAAAAAGAAGATGAGGATTGTTTGAATGGAACCTGCATAGAAAAAAAAAAAAAATCTCAAATTACAATTTCAAAATGAGTTTAAATGACTTAATTTCTAGATTTGCAATAAGGTCCAAGTGCAATACAAAACATTTGTTACTTGGAACCCAGTGTCTTGCCTACGTTTTCTATTAATTGCAGGCTCAACAAAAAAATGAGGGATAAAAAATCAATAAAAATATTCCTCAAGATACTATCTTTTGATAGTAAGAAGCTTCTGTCCAAGTTTGGTAAAAATATAGGATAGTTTAAACTGCAGACTGTATGTAATGTTAACTGAAATTTTTATTTTTTTTTACAAAATTTACTTCTGGATGCTACCTTATGATCATAACCAAGCTTCTGTCAAAGTTTGGTACAAATCCAGGATAGTTTTAGAAAGTTATTAAAATTTAAAACACTTAAACCACAGAGTGAATGTAATGTTTCCCGACAGAAAAACTAAGTCCATAGATAAGTAAAATACAGAAAAAGTGGATTTTTTTTTACAAAATTTACTTCTGGATACTATCTTATGATCATAAACAAGCTTCTGTACAAGTTTGGTACAAATCAAGGATAGTTTTAGAAAGTTATTACAGTGAAATTTCAGGTCAGGTGAGATAAAAATATTGATATATATGGAGTAAATTGTCCAATAAATACTGAACGCTTTTACAAATCATATACCTAATACCATCAAACGCAGGTTGAACCACACCAATATAATAGATATACAAAATATATTTTAAAAATTTATACATAGGCTTGATAACTATTACCATAATTCAACTCCTTCATACTGAAAAGGCTCATCCTTCAAAGGATCATCCCCATTTCTTACTCATGTAACTTATCAAAAACTTTAACAATTACTAAAATCTGTATCTCTTACTTTCATTGATAGTATGACTGAAAGTTGCTAAATCAAAATGTAAACCATTTTTAATGAAAAGAACTGAAAATAACATGCTGAAATCTAAGATGTTGAGTTCAAATTACACAAGATTTTAAATGGGTTCTTTCAGTTAAATTTTAAGCACATTGTTAGAGAAATACAGACCAAAATAAGTTAACTTATTGCATACACTAGTATTCCTAATTCTACTACAGTGACAGAGAAAATAATGTACCCTAGGAAGCGTAAGGTGAATGAAATGAACTATGAAAATATATGAATCCCTCCCCCTATTCCAACTGACTACTGTAGTTCAAATACCTTGTCTTTAGAGACATTAACTATCTGATAGATAAAACATTCTTTTCTGGTAAAATTTTGTCGAGGAATAAATATGATTGCTAAATTTTTGAAAAAGCATAAATGATCTACAAGTTTTTATAACCCTAAAAAACACAGCTGATCTCAGGGGGAGGCAACTGTGTTCTTAGGAAAAACAACTCTTGCAGAAAGGATTCACCCCTTCAATATGAAAAGCTGAATGAAATTTCATGTGAAAATATATATTTTATCAACGTAGACCAAATCCAGAACACTACTTTTTAAACAGATTTTCCCTAATAATGAAAACTTTACCGAAAACTGTGGAGCAACCAAGGATTTCTCACATTTGAGAGTAAATGGTGGGCCCTGAAAATTTGGAAACATAGAAAAGGTTTAAAAATGTGAAAAAAAATTGTCAAAATCAAATTTTGTTATTTTGAAGAAATTTCTTTAACTTCCAAATTTGAATATAACAAATTATACCACAATTTTCAATATCATCAACATAAGTCATCAAAATAAAAATAAGGAGATGTTGTATGCTGATGAGACAATAATTCATATCATAACACAAAACTGTTTAAAGCTTTACTTTACACTGAACAGATTAATTGTATTTCTAAAGTGATCAACATATTAAACATGTATGTCTGCTCTATGGTCGGGTTGTTGTCTCTTTGGCACATTCCCCATTTCCATTTTCAATTTTATGATCAGGTGAAGAATATCACTTATTAATGGGAAAAAAATCTTCAAATAATTCCTTTAAGAAAGCTGCAAATTAAACCATCACCAATAGAAAAAAAAATTATTGGTTCCAGTTTTCCTTTTCATTGAATGCATATACAATATTTGTCAATTGTTAGTCATGATATAATAAATAATATGAAGAAAACTGGCAAGAAAACTGGCATTACCTATGTTTATGAATTAATATTGATATATATTTTGTAGATTATTTTATTTGTAGATTATTTGTACAATCAATTATATAATACTATTATTGTTCCCATGATCCCATCTCAGACCCAGCAATACCTTCTTAGATTTCTTCATTGCAGGTTTTGCATAAATCTGTAAAACCTTCATTTGAAAAGATATAACTGTTGGAGTTATAAAACGATTAATTTACTCTATAAACCACATTGCCTCATTTAAAAAAGTAAAGAATAAAAAATAATAATAAAATATTCTAAATTAAGAAGAACCATACTATATATGGTTAGAATTTAGATTATATTAAATACCTTTGGATTGTCAGACCTAGGACCCATATGTAAAGCCTAAAAACACAGTCACAATCTGTTTGTTGTTCAAAGATATAACTTCAACAATGTACAAAAAATATCAGATATAATTCTGATGCAATATAACTCATTTGAAAAGAAAAAAATAAATATTATTCATTTGATAGGGATCGAAAATTATAAAGTTGTCTTTCTTTTTATTAATCAAAAGAAAATTATTTTAACAAGTAATCTAATATTTTACTCTTATTTAAACTAGAGGCTCTAAAGAGCCTGTGTCCCTCACCTTGGTCTATGCGCATATCATAAACGAAGGGCACAGATGGATTCATGACAAAATTGTGTTTTGGTGATGGTGATGCGTTTGTAGATCTTACCTTACTGAACATTCTTGCTGCTTACAATTATCTGTATCTAATGAACCTATGAATCTATCCCAGTAGTTAAAATCTTTTGTAAAAATTTACAAAATTAATTAATTGTTAAAAATTTACTATAAAGGGCAATAACTCCTCAAGAGGTCAATTGAACATTTTGTTATTGTCATTTTGTTTATTTTCTTTGGTTACATCTTCTGACATCAGACTCGGACTTCTCTTGAACTGAATTTTAATGTGCGTATTGTTATGCGTTTACTTTTCTACATTGGCTAGAGGTATAGGGGGAGGGTTGAGATCTCACAAACATGTTTAACCCCGCCGCATTTTTGTGCCTGTCCCAAGTCAGGAGCCTCTGGCCTTTGTTAGTCTTGTATTATTTTAATTTTAGTTTCTTGTGTACAATTTGGAAATTAGTATGGCGTTCATTATCACTGAACTAGTATATATTTGTTGAAGGACGCCTCGGGTGCGGGAATTTCGCGCTACATTGAAGACCTGTTGGTGACCTTCTGCTGTTGGTTTTTTTTCTATGGTCGGGTTGTTGTCTCTTTGGCACATTCCCCATTTTCATTCTCAATTTTATGATTATGGTGACTTATTTGTAGGTTTTACTTTGCTGAACATTATTGCTGTTTACAGTTTATCTCTATCTATAATAATATCAAAGATAACCAAAAGCTGCAAATATTTCTTAAAATTACCAATTCAGGGGCAGCAGCCCAACAACAGGTTGCCTGATTGGTCTGAAAATTTCAGGGCAGATGGACCTTGACCTAACAAACAATTTGACCCCATGTCAGATTTGCTCTATATGCTTTAGTTTCATAGATATAAGCCAAAATCTACATTTTACCCCTATGTTCTATTTTTAGCCATGGTGGCCATCTTGGTTGTTTTTTTAAACTAGATATCCTAATGATGATTGTGGCCAAGTATGGTTAAATTTGAGCCAGTAGTTCCAAAGGAGAAGATTTTTGTAAAAGTTAATGACGACAGATGACTACCACAAAGGACGACGCCAGACGCCAAATGATGAGAAAAGCTCACTTGGCCCTTTAGGCCAGGTGAGCTAAAAAAAATCTACTCCCCAACCCAGAACTGAAAAGTTACCGTATAGGACAAGGTAGCATGAGATCTTAACACCTGCAATTACAAGTAATAATCATAATATCATTTTGGTTAATTTCTATAATTTTTCCTATACATGAATTGAAATTTGTTCTATATTTGAAATTCCAATGGAGGAAAAATACAAAATCTTGATTTAGATTATAGATACATATAGCAAGAAAATAAGATATCTAATCTTGATTTAGATTATAGATACATATAGCAAGAAAATAAGATATAAAGCAATTTCCAAATATATTATCTAGTTTTTGGTTTTGGCAATGAAGGAATAAAAACAAGTGATACTGATACACCTCTACTTTTATCTATATCTGAATCTATGGGTAGCATAAAAAATGTGTCATTTTGAAGTTATCTAAATGAACAGTGCAAGCAAATCTAGATTTAACAAAATAAATATAATATACAAGTTATTTCAGGTATCTGGAAATCAAACCCAAAAGTCAGAACAGAAACTAACAACGGAGGAGAAACTGTAATCCTTTACATTTTGTTCCAAGTAATTCAAAGGTTTATCTTTAAACATTGCGTGAAAAAACTCCACACTTACTGACAAAAAAACAAACAACAAAAAACAAAGCCCCTACACCTATTGTTTTCAATAGCTGCTGTACACTACCACACTCAAGAAGCAGAAAACTTGAAGCAGTAGAGAAAAGTCCAGATAAAAGTCAAGATAAAATAATGAGCAAATAATTTAAAAAAATTAGGTGACCGGTCCAAATATTTGAACATATGATTCAAGGTGTGCTGTCCATGTGTCGACTCGGATTTGTCGATACATTTATATATAAATTGTGCAGACATAATCTTTTTAATGATAAAAATAAATTACCCTTTTTCCCTTTTGGTCTTCCGTCTTTTCACCATTGACTTCGTAAGATTTAGGTCGTTTATTGGCTGAGTTGGACATATACCGCATGGACTGAGTCTGTTAATAAGATACACACACTAGCATTTAAATCTGTTGCTATAACAACATCGACTAAATAGCAAAAATGTGTAAAAATCTAAGACTCATTCTGAAATGATCTTTGTTTTCTTATCATCTTTTAGTAGTAAATTAAGAAAAAATAGCTTGTGAATTTCTGATTTTTTTTTTTGTCTAATGCACAGAAATTAATATTCTTCAATAATCATGAAATGGACAATAAATTAAAATAATTACATTTAATATCTATATGTTGGTCGTTGTTTGATACAAAATATTGATAAAAAGATGTAAAAAAACAAAGATATTTCATAGTTGTGTCTCTGTATGAACTACAATAGCAAAATTTAAATAAAATCTAGCACAAAATGTTCAATACAAGCAGATGATTGTACTTTTTACCTATGTTATTTCCAAGGGGGACCTTTCCTCACCTCCATTGCCTCTGAACATGGGTTACTCTGAAAAATTACTTCAATCTTTAAACTTTTGCCTACTTACAGCTGATTTTTTTAATGTGTTCTTTATGTACAAAAGTAACTTTGCTTGTATGTTCTTTGAACCATGAATTCTTAATTAGCTGTAGCTTCTAACGTATGAAACTTTTTAAAACTGATGTTATCATTTTTTTAGTATAGAAACAAATTTGTGAAACAGGTTTTTCAGTCAGCCTTTTGTCTGTACCTTTCCCTTGATATGAATGGCTATCAATAATTATTGCTACTTTTTCAATAGGTAGTAAATTAAGACAATAGCGATTTCATGGTCAATCGAACAAGCGAGCAAACTTTTGTAGACTCAAGTCTATGTGCTGTAAAAAAAAACCTGGCCAATTAAAACAAATTTCAAGAATTTTTGTTTTTTCTTACCAATAACTTTTGCTTTTGATTCAATAATTATTTTGTTTTCATGAAAATTATTTTTAATTGGCGCAAAAAGCAAAATCCTTAGGGCTGACAAAATTCTGCAAACAATGCAGAAGGGAAAAGACTCCCTTGGAAACACATTCTTGTGTCTAATTTATAATAAACAATCAACATATTTAAACACAACAGACATGTCATTTATTTCAGAAGAATTTACAAAATGTCTCTGTGATAAGGGTTCTGTTCTATTGTACTATTCAAAAATAATAATACCTGTGATGTCTATTAACAGTTTGAAGGTTATATTAATATTGAAGATTTACGCAACCATTACATTTTTGGCTACAAATATCTATGCTTCTCAAATATTCCTCATAAAACTCATAACTTTCAAGTGCAAACACAAGAAAATCATTTTTAATGTATGATTTGAGCATCTAATTAAATATACAAAGTTAATTGTTCAATTTTCTATTGATATCCTTTTGAAGTATGTTCCTGGAAACAAATCTATTACAATCATGTAAATTAGAGAAATGCATTTGGAAGTTTGATTAAAACTCCATATACATAACCTGCAAAAAAGTTAACTAGGTATACATCAAAGGTCATTTAAGGAAAATCTGAAAGCAACAATACATATGAGTTAAACATTAAACATTGATTTTCAAAGGGATCCCAGTGAGCCTACAAAGTATTTGCTGGTTGTGAAAAAATTGTTCAAATCTTAAACCAAAACTTTACCGGGAGATTGGACTGATGAATAGGTGGGAACAGACAGGCAATCTAATGCCCTTTAGGCCCTATATAATTGTAGGTGGGGCATAATAAAATCAAATAGAGACATTTAATAATAAATCTTGTAAATGAAGTCACTGACACAACATTCACTGTCTCACAACAACTGAAACTAGTTCTGATTCATTAGCTTTTTCAACACGATATTAATGCAACATCATTGTATCTACCATGTAGGCATTTGACCCCCTCTCCTTCAAATCACCCCAAAAATCAAAAAAAGGAAAAAACAACTAGTCTTATAATTGTTTAAATAGGGTTTAAAGTTCTTTTTTGTTCAAGAATAATGGGAAAAGTCAGACCAAGTAACTTGAAAGTCTGTTTATAAGTAGTCAACAATATTTTATGAGATGTTAGGCACATTGAACATAACACATAATTTTATATGTACCATACAAGAAAGCCTGTTAGAAATTACTACTTTAAAGAGCAAAAGTAAAAAAAGAAAACCAACATCTTCCCTCAAAACCATTAAATTTCATTAGAATTACATGTATTAGTGTGTTAGTGAAAGAAAGAAATCATAGTTTTAAAAACAGATAATTCAAAGTTAATTTTTTTTTAATGAAATTTTCTTAAGACAATAATATATATAAAAAGACAACTTTCGAGTTTGTCCTTCACCGGAAAAAACTTGTCAGTTATATACGCCTTTATGACATCATTTACCAGATAGAGGGGATCGCCTGTATCCCAGCACTATTAACGTTCATCAAGCGTTTTGGTGATCGTCATTGTGCAGGATAAACTAGAATTTGTTCGTTCTGTAGGTAATAAATCACAATTCCCTAATGACAGCAGTGCTGATTGTCAATTCTGAGAATGCAATTTGCCGAATATTCATGTAATATAGCATCATAGCTTTCCACCCAATCGCTCAACATGGGAACAGAAGTGGCCATGCACAAATGATGTTCACTAAAGCCAAACTTTTTGTGCAAAATATATTGAACTCAAAAGTTGTCTATTGTTTGATTACACTAAGCTAGTAGAGATGCACATATTTCAAATTTGTTTTAATCCGCAACACTTCCCCCCATTTGTACCCAAATGTGTCCTCAGAAATACTATCCTCATAATTGCATATAAATAAATACTTCTTGCTTGATAGAAAGAAAAAATATAAAAAAATATTTTCCAAAGTTCGTGTTAGAAATACTACAATCTTGTTTAAATGGCTACAAGAGTTTTCCTGATATTAAACTTGTAAGCAACATTGATAAATGACAATGTTAGACAAAAGCATGCTGCTATAATTACCTTCACCTTTTGTTTGTAGAAGTGATAGAGGGATTGAGAATTAGTAGTATTCCCAGAAGTCGCTGCTGATGTTTCGTTCTTGGCATCAGGCTTTAAGATAGGAAATTTGAACAATAGTTTCATAATTCAAAAAGAAATCTACTTTATTTGGATGAAATGCAATCAAAACTGTTTATTTTATTAATTTATTATCCTTTCGCTTTTTTTTCCTACTTACATGGTTCTAAAGACAACAAATAAATTTACCATAGTCAATATCAAAAATTTAAGCTTAAGCATTACTTGCTATAACTTAAAGCATTTCCCCACCAGACAAATAAATTGACAATAAAAATAAATTGCTATTACTAAGCCATTTTAAGCTTAACATTGATATATATGTAAATCTGATTCTAAAAATGTATATGTACTACGACTTACAGGAACTTGCATTGGAACCTTGAAAAATCAATCAAATGTTTAATAGTTGTGATATTATTCTACATAAAAAAAGGTTAGTTAGTATTTTAGGACAGGATAAGAAAGACATACACTTATTAATGTTCTGTAGATTCATTGACTTTCGTGGATATTAATTTTCATGGATTGGGGAAAAAGTTATATGCATATATGATTACATGGTTCTGCATATATGAATACAATTTAGACTATTCTAAAGATAGAATCTTTGTATCTTTGTACCCAGTTAAACAAAATCAATGAAAATTGGTATCTGACAAATGATAATGAATCTACAGTAACATACAGATAAAGCTTAGCTGGCTCATAAGGCAAATAGTTATTTTAAAGTTACATATTTGTGATTATTTCAAACCTTTACACATTTTTTCTTATAACTTTAAACATTCATTTAACAAATCATCATACATTGCCTTCATATCCTATATGTTCAGTAAGTATCCATTTGAATATAACCATAAAAAATTGTGTTGTAGTTTTTAACAAATCATTCTATCTGTATTTAACTGATCTTCATAATTCTGTATGGAAGTGGTGTTATTTTGTTTATGTACTGCAGCTACTATCTAGCAAAACAACTAGACTTAACAATACATTGCACACACACAAACCCTGAAATACAATGCACTTTATCTCTCTTAAACTACAGAAAGGAAGTGCATTGGTTTTGATGACTTACTATCAGTCTGAAACTATTTGTTTTGTCAGTCAATACAGTATTTGTATGCTAAATAAAGATGTTCATTAAAAACCACTATGAGATATATACCTTGTCTTGCTTTGCATGTGAACTTTGATGGCCACTGAGATTCTTCTTCTCACACTGATCCTACAAAATAGGTACACAGTCTAATAGATGTAAATGATACTATCGCTATTTTAGGAAATTTTCTTTTGATCTACTAACCGGTAATTTTCTTTCTTAGTACAGTCGAGTGTTATGAAAATTATTGCTATAAACTACGGGCACATGTGCCAATTTTCATTGGAATTAACAACATCCTCATATGTATAATAGTGATAAACAGTTTATCATTGGTCATCTCAAGTCAACCTGATTGCTTTTCTCACTTTCACTGTACCATCTCAAGCAAGAAAAATAATCTGGCTGAGATGACCAATGATAATCTATAATTATATTTGAACTCTCACTATATACAAGATATACAAGACATGCAATGTGAGAGATGTTGATGCTACACTTCAATTTCTAATTATACGAACATCAGTAACTGGCATTGAAAGTAATAATAAAATTTGTTGAAGCCCATGTATGCTAATTTAAAACCCTAGAACAGTTAGAAACTTATATGAAGGACTTAAATATTCACAACAGTCAAAAAAGATATGTCTTTGTTTATCAATTTCAAAAGCCAATCTATTTTGAAATTTTTATATATAAAAATCAGATACCCTAAAAACTAAGAACATTTACAAGTCTGTTTATACTTTATACTGCATGAAAAATATCATGGTGAAAGATTTATTTAATTTGCTATTTCAGATTTCAGAATCTAAAGCATTCTGGCAAACATTTTCAAAAGAATTTCCAAAATATCGTAAATATATATACAAACAAGAATGTGTCAAACGTACACGGTTGCCCCACTCGCACTATCATTTTCCATGTTCAATGGACCGTGAAATTGGGTAAAAAATCTAATTTTGCATTAAAATTAGAAAGATCATACCATAGGCAACATGTGTACTAAGTTTCAAGTTAAATGGGCTTCAACTTCATCAAAAACTACTTTGACCAAAAACTTTAACCTGAAACTTGCACTTTCATTTCTATGTTCAGTGAACTGTGAAATAGAAGTAAAAAGTCTAATTTGGATTTAAAATAAGAAAGATTATATCATAAATAACAAGTGTACCAAGTTTCAAGTTGATTGGACTTCAGCTTCATCAAAAACTACCTTGACCAAAAACTTTAACCTGAAGCAGGACAGACGGAAAGACAAAAGAACGGACAAATGAACAAACGAACGGACGGACACATGGACCAGAAACCATAATGCCCCTCTACTATCATAGGTGGGGCATAAAAAAGAGTCCTACATGATGGAAGCAATCTATTCATAACCTGCATATTTTACTAACAGTTTATTGTAAAGTATTATTAGATCTTAACAAGGGAGCATGTGCATAATTAGAAGTTTTTAATCAATAGTTAGGTTAAGGTAAGGGTGATATCAAAATTCAAGGGAGAGTGACAATTATAAAACAAAATATTCAAAAGCAATTACAAACATAATTCAATAAAGCAATAACACACACTGAACATTAAAATGGATATTTTTCAGTGGAATATTTATTATTTAAATAAAATTTGTAAGTTTTTTTGTTAGGTGCAGTGTCAACATACATTGTGAAGCTTAGGAGGACAAACAACAATATCACTATTACCTCATTCTCTGTTTTGTCCTCTATATTACTTTTAAACTAAATAAAATATTCAAATGTTGTCAAAGTACTGTCTCTCACTGAAGCATGCAAAGTACTTTATGGTCAGAAAACAAAACTTTGTTGTTTTAAATTCAAAACTTTGCACAAAATAGGTCTTTTCTTTATGAATGCAATGGCTGTCACCCTATGTGACTATCCATGGGGAAATTAACGGATGTTCAAAAAGTGTGTACAAGTTCAACAGAATGTAGTATACCTTGGTTTGCAACTAATGACAAAACAGTCAATACTAATGAATGGAGGCCAAGGTTTGAGCTGCTTATCAAGTAAACTGTAAATTTAGAAATTTTTGGAATGTTTATATTTTTGTGAAAATTAGGACAGGACAGATTTTAAAGACTTTTTATTTTGATAGCATTATAGGCGAGTGATATGGGAGCCAAATTTACATTTTTAATGCACCTACCTAACACACGGCTAAATTATATATCACTAGAAAGCTAAGAATGTGTACTTTCTAAATATCCCGGTCGTCAAAAGAAATTATGGTGCATTTTTTTTTAAATCGAGGTCAAAGGTCATGGGTGCAATTTCAATTCACGGATACTTCCAGTTGTAAAATCGAGTCAAAACAAATGCAAAAACGAAACAATTTTATAGGAATGCTGTATTACTGTTGGGAAAATATATTTCTATCATAATATTAATTGATTTTGGTTGATTTTAACGGTAACGCATGTTACATAACGTTTTCTCTCGGAGTCTTTGAAAATCAACATTTAAGTCACACAAATGTATCTGTAGTCGCCCTTGCATTATCTAAATCATATAATACCTCCATATCATTTGATTGCACGTATTTACAAACATATATATCTGCAAATTTGATATAAATAATCCGAAACAAAATATTTGAAGCAAGGGGAAAATATAACATATGACGTATTTTTAATTGTTTAGAAAAGTCCCATGATGAGCTGTTTATTAAAATGGAGGAAGCGTATGGTCTCCTGTTAGTTTGAAAGCCTGACAACCATAGAGCAGATTTTCTTTTATATATGTTGCAATATGTTGATATATAAAAAAGAAGATGTGGTATGATTGCCAATGAGACAACTATCCACAAAAGACCAAAATGACACAGACATTAACAACTCATACATCACTCAATCAGATATGATAAGAGTACTAACAAACATAACTAAAATGAGTAAAGTGCTACTGGTATATTTATATCAACAAATTGACAATTTTAATATAAAACATCAAAAGGAAAATATGATCACTCATTGTACGTCAAAATGTGTTTGATTTTACTTCAGTCGGCCGCCGTGTATCTTGAGATATATAATTAATCAAACAACACTTGACAAAGTAGTTTGTACTCTTTTTAAATATTACACTAGTGATGACGTTCGGCTACTTTGGCACTAAGTATTACGTTTTTTTTTTTTATCTTGTTTCACCGCTTCAAACGGAGGACAAGGCTATCCTAATATTGAACCTTTTATTTGGCTTTCTAATGTTAAAATCCCGTGATCGAAACGTCGGACCAATGGGATGTTGGACCATTTAGGTGTCGGAATATTGCGATATCGGAATATTAGATACCTTAGCCGTATTTGACACAACTTTTTGGAATTTTGGATCCTCAATGCTCTTCAACTTTGTATTTATTTGGCTTTTTAACTATTTTGATCTGAGCGTCACTGATGAGTCTTATGTAGACGAAACGCGCGTCTTGCGTATAAAATTATAATCCTGGTACTTTTGATAACTATTTACACCACTATAATAATAATAATAATAATAATAAATTCTTTATTTAGTAGTTAACACTTCTGTGTTGACATGAATATCAATTATATGGTCATTTTTATAAATTTTCTGTTTACAAAACTTTGAATTTTTCGAAATATTAAGGATTTTCTTACCCCAGGAGTAGATTACCTTAGCCGTATTTGGCACAACTTTTTGGAATTTTGGATCCTCAATGCTCTTCAACTTTGTATTTATTTGGCTTTTTAACTATTTTGATCTGAGCGTCACTGATGAGTCTTATGTAGACGAAACGCGCGTCTGGCGTATAAAATTATAATCCTGGTACTTTTGATAACTAATTATACCTTCATTTTAACTTGTAATCTCATCATTCTTATCGGTCAATATATCCATACAAAGACAACTTCCTTGGCATGGGCATATATCAGTACAGCAGAGGTTTTGCTCAAAGCGGACACAAGATCTACTATATACAGATTGAATTAAAAATTTGGAATAGACATGAGGGATTTGTCAAAGAGACACCAACCCACTAAAAAGCAGGCAAAAATGGTCGTCAATGCAGCAAGAAACTCCCAAACCCGGAAGCGTTCTTCAGCTGGCCCCTAAACAAAAATGTACTACTTTGAAATGATAATGGACGTCATACTAAGCTTCGAAATATACTCAAGAAGTTAAAATAAAAAATCATACAAAACTAAGAAAGGCACGATGCTCCTGACTTGGGACAGGCGCAAAATTGCGGCGGTGTTAAACATGTTTTTGGAAATCTCAACCCTCCCCCTATACCTATACCAATGCGTGAACAGATCAAATCTTGTAGAAAGTTGGATGACATCATACCGGACCGATGTTGCCTTTTAGCCAACCAAAGTCATACGGAGATCTTTTATTGTTTCTGTAGTTGGGTCGAAATTGTCTGGGATAAAATTTTAACCCCCAGAAGAAAAATAATGCCATGTAGAATGTATGCCCCATTTTCAATGTTTCTAATCTCCTGATCAGTCAAACTTGTTAATAGTTATCAAAGGTGTGTCCATAAACACGGTGCATTGGTAGTGATAAACCTAAATGAAAAAGAGTAAAAAAAATATTTATAGATAATATACATTATATAATAAGAAAGATAATAATTCTACTAAAGCCATACATCTAAGAACTTTGTCAATAGGAATATCGTACGCTTTATTAACTGCCGCAGATGTGCCATCATCCAAAAGACAACACAGAAATGTTTTTAAAGCAGGTGGCATAATTTCAATTGAATAATCCAGTGAAATGTTTTTAGATAATGGATATTCATCTGATTGGATTACAACTTTACCCTATATCTGCTTCCGTAAAGTAGCTGCAATAAGTGCTTGCAACCAGTTTCGCAGTCACTGCTCAGATCTTTAAATTTTACAGACCGAATATCACAGTCATTTTAAACGGGTAATTTTCCGTCATTACGGCATAAGACAAAATTATAGAGCTACTGTATACAATATTGGATGTTCATTGGCCTTGTTGAAGTTGTATACATGTAACTATGAAGCTGATAATATGTTGTGTAGTTTTCTCGGCGGCGATCCTCGGGCAGAAATTAAGCCCTGTTAACTGATCAAGTAATTAAAGTTGTTAACCAGAATACTTCCTTGTGTACAGGCACGTCATCTTTAATCGTCGAAATGTTGTTTTTTTTTAACATAATTAAATATTTATTTCAAATATTGGCTTGTTACAATATCCTTCAAGAGTCCAAGCTCCTCCTGATGTTCCCTGTTACAATCCACTAATCACTCAGGGTAGTGAAAAGTTGTAAAATACATATTACATTTGTATAGCAAATATATATTAAATCGTCGAAATGTTAGTAAAAGCTGTTTTATGTTAAGAACTAAATAGCTCTTTAATTTCTGATTTCAAATTTTGTAGCAAATATTTAGCGATGCAAGCTCGATGGTATAAAGATTTAATAGTAAAATTATCATGAGTTATTTTGTAAATCAGATCATTGTAGGAGATATATGTAGTAACACTCAATACAGCTTGAGTTTGCTCCTCAGAGGATACCTTATGAAGTTGTGTAACTTGCTTATAGGCTTTATACATTTTCAAAATATACAAACAGACAAATCAGAATGAGTTGTAGATCTACTGTCCTCGTTGATATATGAGAAGATCTACTGGTCGGTAGAATTGGTACATGCAGTACAAAGTCTTTGTACAGACAAAACAGAAGTTGGTAGGTTGTGCTTACTTTTGAAATATTTATAGTAACCCTTATGATATTTTGAATTTTCAAATGGGATGTTTTCATTTTTTTCATATTCATCGACCAGTCTTCTGTAAACTTCATCTTTTCGTTTTCCCACTGCGGCAATACAACTGTATCTTCATTTAAGTGTTAACTACATAGTTTCTATGTAGTAAATATATGACAGACTATGCATCTGTGTCAATAAATGGATAGTTTTGTTGCTTTTTAACAAAGGAAGGGTTTCATTGTGAACTGGACTGTGAAAATTTGACACGACTCGGAAGATTTTCTACAATTTTCCGATACGATTCCTTATTTAGAAAGGGGTGAATTCTACAGAACTCAAAAACTATGTTTTACTTTGATTTGATCTTTATTTTGGACGATTTTATATCTATTTAAGCTACACCGAAGTTAAAGATAGAAATAGAGCCGTTTAAATATGATTTATCGTACTCTAATAGCACTAGTAAGTACACGGAAATCAACTAATATATTGAGTAAAAAACGATAACGAAATAGATAAGGGATTCCGGAAATTATAGTGATTTTACCCAACATCATAAAATTACAGAAATTCGTGATTTTAAGAAATGTTGAGATAAAGTCTTGATCTTGAATGAAAAAACGATAACTGATGAGTAATTTGGTGTGATCTAAAACGGATAGATTGCAAAAACATTTAATAAAAATTTAATTGTAGATCCGAAAAGGTCGGGATTATGAAAATTTTCGTACAAAATGTCAAATATTTAGAAGGAATGCAAAAGCATGCGGACTTACAGTTGTAAATATTGTTTTTCATTATTTTAAGAATCTAATTCACTTAATTATTCTGTCTAAAAGAAGAGATAAGACTAATTTCCTTTGCTTGAAAAACATGTCGTAATTATTCAATTTTCAACTAATTTCTGAAATAAACGTCAATTTTACAAAAACTGCACCGTACGATTTTGTGACGACCGAGCAAAAATCAAAGTTTAATCATTATTCTTTCATTTAAAAAAAAATTAGCCGTGTGTTAGGTGGGTGCATTAAAGTCCTTAACTAGACGTCTTTTTCAAATATTACACTCGCCTATTACTTGTATGCAGCACTTTCATAGCGATAAAGGCATACAAATATTTGTGAATTAATAGTAAATGTATATGTTTTGAGGTGATTTGAGATACAATGTATATGTTTTGAGGTGATTTGAGATAAATGTATATGTTTTGAGGTGATTTGAGATACAATGTATATGTTTTGAGGTGATTAGAGATACAATGTATATGTTTTGAGGTGATTAGAGATACAATGTATATGTTTTGAGGTGATTTGAGATACAATGTCTTACCGATGCTGGTCTTTCTTTTGTCTTTGTATCATCCTTAGAACTTCTCACTCTGTCTCTCTCTTTCTTTGACTTTAATTTCTTCTTCTTTTTATTGAACGGCTGAAGAACATAAAACATTAATATATTAGTCTATCACTACTAAATGTTTCATACATAAAGTATAAATCAGTACATACTGCTGCATTGTAGTACTATCGACATTTGGAAATACATATAACTGGTTTGTTTCTTTTCTTAACTAAAATATGTAAGCTTTGGACGTGGTAATGCAGTTAAAATCGAAGGACTAAATAACAAATTGAAATTGATCTTTTCTTTTAGGCTATTACATGACTTTAGAAATTATTATGACCTAAATTTTATTTGTTGATAAAACACTGTCAAACTGTTAAATGATTTGCAAAAGATTCATATTGATAAATTTTTAATTTTTTTTCATTTTAGCAGCAAAAAAGTTGGATTATAAATAATGTAATGCATTATGAACATTTCATTATATGCTTGTGTTATTCATTATGGCTTTTATATCATGATGAAGTTATTATAATGTCACTAAAAAATGAAGCTGAAAATTAATATCAAAATCTTAATTTTAGAGATGCATGATGATATTAAATATCAGACATTGCACCACATGCCAGTTTGTCAATATAGGCCTGAACATTGCAACGAGTTAAAAGCATTACGACACCACAGACCAGCATCCTACCTCAAACATAGACAACCTGGTATAGGGTCTATGTCCTGGAAAACCCTGTCAACAAATATCACCAAAATATTGTATCAACATTATATTGCAAATTTACTTAGAGGATAGATTCCAAAATCCAAATAAAAATTGTAGCACAAAATAATAAAGAATCTAGATAAGTTCAACAGAAAAATCAGGCTTTCTTTCTTAACTGTTGATTATTGTGTGTTATATCCTTTTTCAATTCAGTCTTTCGACTTCTGTGGAATTTAAATTTTGTGGTATTAAAAATTGCACATCACTGCATCTTATTTCAACTTTTAAAATGTTCATTCATAAAGTAAAACATTCTAATTGACATCTTTATTATTTTTTTTAACAAAGTAAGAATTGATCCCCTATATGCAATAAAACAGAAAGTTTCAATTCAATTTATTAAGCTGATAAGATTTATGCATCAAACAATCCAATATCACACTTTCAAGAAGAGATATGTTCCTAAAAAAAATTGATTTTTAGTTTATTTTTTTTTGTAAATCCTAACATATCTTGCTGAAACTGCAATTTCAATAAACATTTAACAAAGCAATTCACAAACAAAGCATCAAATAAATATCAAGATTCAGCTCATTACAAAGCTATAAAATCTGACCAAATTAAAATGTTCTGTATTAAGAGCTATCCACTGCAGACCCTAGCAGGTCAGCTCTCCTACCTGATATAATGATAACTGGGAGTATGGCCTATGTCCTCGATAATTCTGTTGATCATAATAAAATAATCTTCAGAACAGTAAATAGTAGGAGAGTTATCTACTCTTAGTAATTAAATAAATTTGTAGAAACATTCAAAAGTTACAAAAATGTTATACTTTTATCTTTTTTAAATTCCCAATATTAACATACATGTATACAAACATGAAATATTGTACTAATGTGTTCCTATACTGTCATAAAATTTCCTTGTTCGAATATTAAAACTTACCAATAATCATAAGAGGCAGCAAAAAAAAAAATAGAAGAATACAATTTTAGTGCTTTTTGTCCATTTATAAACAATTATATTATAAAAATAAGATTGATTGCTTGCTTAACATCACACCGGCGAAAAAAGAATGTATTGTCATTACATCAATAAGATGTCGACTGATTAACAAACTAAACTAATGAGATGGATGATTTTACTACTAGAACAAAACTAGCAATATATACAAATACATTTGTTTGTTTCTAGGTTACTGTTATCTAAAATAGTTGTCTGCTGAAAACTATGTCAAATTTATTTAGATCATTCTTATAAAGAGTTTTGGATACTCTAAAGGTAATCTTAACAAACTTGCTTAATATTTCAATGCTTTGTAATGCAAAACTTTCACACAAACAAATTTCACAATGAACAATTTACAAAATGCACAAACAAAACAAAAACACAGTTAGTAAATACATGTAGTGTGAAAGTTATATATAAACATATAAGTATAAAATGTGAACTCAGATATATAACAAATGTAAATTAGATGAAAAAGAGTATCATTAGGGGATTATTTTTTATTTAGGAGTTTAGTTATATGTCAATTCAATTTCTGGGATTTGAATGACATCAAAACAATAACCAGCAGATTTGCAATTAGTCTAAGATATTACAATTTCTGTGATTTTTGAGATTTGTTGGAGGACTCAAGTAGGATAGTGATTTAGTTATATTTTAATTTTTGTTTCTATTGTTTTTCAATTTCCAATAGGAAAATCTTGTCATCTTGGGTTGACAGGAATGATTTTTACAAGAATACAAAGTTAAAACATTTAACATCTTTGAAAGAGATTACCATTCAAAGGTGATCATAATTCTCCTGGAAATATGTTTTTGCAGATAGATGCTGTCATTTGGCATTAACCAGAAAATATGTACTTGAAAACAGTATCAAATTAAAAACAAAAGTTTTTCTGAAATACCGGTATTTCATTTATAGATTTAACAACCTCGCCTTTTTTACTGTTCTTTTAGGTTTTTTATGTGCAGACAAACTTTGTTAACTTCATAAAATGTTGTAAGTCAAAGAAATTAAGGTTATACATAATTTATGTGCAGAAATAGAGTGAGAATAAACAAATGTATATCTTAAAAAAATGTTATATAAATAAATGAAAATGAACTACATACTTGTGCAGCATCCTGCAAAATTGGGACAATTCAAATACATTGCTGTTTACTTTAAAACCGGTAGACTAGCAACATGTTAAATAAGTCCTCAGTAGACTATGCTGTACAGTGACCTAAGCTGTACAGTGACCTATAGTTGTTAATTTCTGTGTCATTTTGTCTCTTGTAGAGAGTTGTCTCATTGGCATTCATACCACATCTTCTTTTTTTTAACTGCTGATTTCATGAATGATAAAACATGAAGAAAGTTTAAAGTAACTAGTTATTTAACTCATCAGAAGAAGTTAACTTATGTGAAAATCAGTATTTCTTCAGACAAAGACGTGACCTTGGAAGAGGGAATAATTTTTGTTGTTGTTGGTTTTTTTGAAAAAAATAATGCATATGCAACTTCTGACTACAACAACTTAATATTCCTACTATAAACACTTGTAAGATATAACTATCTACAAGTCATCATACCATGAATAAAGTTAGTAAAAACACCTCTTCAAAGATTTATAGGCATTGCAGAACACTTATTTGTAAAGTAAAATTGACTTCCTTAGCCCAAACCATCTATCCTATATCTATACAAATATTGTTTAATTTAATAACTCATCTAATGAGACACCAACAAACAAACACCAGGATATAAGCTGATATAAATAGTCCTCTTGAGTTACCTACCCTTTGAAACTGTAAGTGTACAGGTGGACCGTCGGAAACAGAACTGTCTGAACCACCGTCACTGAAACAAATATTTATATTTTATCATATATTGAAAGAAGTAATGGTTTACATTTAAAAGCAATATAAAATACAAACCAACACTGATGAAGTCAGAAGCCTATAGTTAAGTGATTGTTGTTAACTCCTGTTGGTTCTTTTTGTTTATCATAAATTGTTTTTGTTTTAAATAAGGCTGTTTTCTCCATTGAATTGTTTCACTCTCACCCGTAAAGTGGAAACGGATTAATATAAGATGCAATAACTTGTTTCCCAATCAATTATAAATAAATATGTTTAAACTAGCAAACTAAATATAAAAAAAATCAAACTTTTGTGGTACTAAGTTTAGTGTATAAGTTTCATAACATTTTGTTGAGGCGAACTAAAGTTAGAGAATGGAAACCAATTAGGGACATAGACGTACAGACAGACAAGGGTAACACTTAATCCCCCCATGGCAATAACTTGTCATTGTAAACATTATAACAAATATTAAGTCAATGTTTTTAAACATGACAAAAAAAGTATCAAAATTTAAAACTTGAACTGTTACTTATCGTGATAAAGCTATATACTAATTATCAATACTAAAATTGACCTTATGAGACTTACATTTAATTTTTATTGACATAAATACAAAACAGGCAACACATTTTGTTTGCCTACTTCCACTTTCATATCAGCAATTTAATTTGTAGATTCACCATCAAAAGATCTATGGGTAATGCAGATGTGGATCCAGGATTTTGAAAAAATTTGTAAGGGTTCCACGGAACCCAGTGTCTCGCCTACTTTTGCTGTTAATGCAGACTCAACAAAAATGAGGAAAAACATCAATAAAAATTTCCCTCTCGATACTGTCTTTTGATTAAAAGAAGCTTCCAAGTTTGGTAAAAAATCCAGGATAGTTTATGAATCTAATAAATGTTTTATAAACTTTAACTGCAGACTCTATGTAATGTTAACTGGAAGAAAAATTTGTAAGGGTTCCGCGGAACCCAGTGTCTCGCCTACTTTTGCTGTTAATCAAACACTCATCAAAAATGATGAAAAAAATCAATAAAATTATTCCTCTCGATACTATCTTTTGATTGTGAGAAGCTTCTGTCCAAGTTTGGTAAAAATCCAGGCTAGTTTAAGAATCTTAAAAATGTTTTAAATACTTTAACTGCAGACTGTATGTAATGTTAACTGGAAGAAAAACTAAGTCCATTTATAAGTAAAATACGGGAAAAATGGAATTTTACAAAATTTACTTCTGGATACTATCTCCTGATCATAAACAAGCTTCTGGCCAAGTTTCTTACAATTCCAGGATAGTTTAAGAAAGTTATTAAAATTTTAAAAACTTTAACCACAGAGTGAATGTAATGTTTCCTGGCAGAAAAAACTAAGTCCATTTATAAGTAAAATACGGAAAAAATGGAATTTTATTTTTACAAAATTTACTTCTGGATACTATCTCCTGATCATAAACAAGCTTCTGGCCAAGTTTTGTACATTTCCAGGATAGTTTAAGAAAGTTATTAAAATTTTAAAAACTTTAACCACAGAGTGAATGTAATGTTTCCTGGCAGAAAAAAACTAAGTCCATTTATAAGTAAAATACGGAAAAAATGGAATTTTATTTTTACAAAATTTACTTCTGGATACTATCTTATGAACATAAACAAGCTTCTGTCCAAGTTTCGTACAATTCAAGGATAGTTTAAGAAAGTTATTAAAATTTCAAAAACTTTAACCACAGAGTGAATATTTGTGGACGCCGCCGACGACGACGACGCCGACGCCGACGGAATGTAGGATCGCTATGTCTCGCTTTTTCGACTAAAGTCGAAGGCTCGACAAAAACTAAGTCCATTTATAAGTAAAATACGGAAAAAGTGATTTAAAAAAAAAAAAAATTTACTTCTGAATAATATCTTATGATCAGAAACAAGCTTTTGTCTAAGTTTGGTAGAAATCCAGGATAGTTTAAGAACATTATAAAAATTTAAAAACTTAAACCACAGAGTGAATGTTTTGTTTCTGGCAAAAAAATTAAGTCCATTTATAAGTAAAATACGGAAAAGTGGAAATTTATTTTTACAAAATTTTCTTCTTGATACTATCTTATGATCATAAACAAGCTTCTGTCCATGTATGGTACAAATGAAGGATAGTTTATGAAAGTTATTAAAATTTTAAAAACTTTAACCACAGAGTGAATGTAATGTTTCCTTGCAGAAAAACTAAGTCCATTTATAAGTAAAATATGGAAAAAATAGAATTTTATTTTTACAAAATTTACTTCTGGATACTTTCTTATGATCATAAACAAGCTTCTGTTCAAGTTTGGTAGAAATTCAGTATAGGTTAAGAAAGTTATTAAAATTTCAAAAACTTTAACCACAGAGTGAATATTTGTGGACGCCGCCGCCGACGACAACAGAATGTAGGATCGCTTAGTCTTGCTTTTTCGACTAAAGTCGAAGGCTCGAAAAAAGAGGGTCTTCCAAACTTGACACATTTGTAAAACTATGAAAAGTCTTTGCATTAACCATATGTAGCTCCATGAGGGGCCCATGATACTACCCCTCCCCACCCCTAATCTGCCTCTCGGTAATTATACTGTTTAAACTCAAAAATAAAATTAATGTCACTTCATGGTTAAATTTCCATAGCTTAAGATGTGTTTAACGTTTGTAAGCAGTCTCAACATGTCTGTGTTTACAAAAATGCTCTAGCTTTAGAAAAGGTGTTTTGTTAACATTTATATTTTTACCTTGACTCAAGAGAGGAATCATATTCATCACTAAGATCTATATCAGCACTGTTAATATCTGTGATACCATGTCTCTGTAACCGGGTCATGATATCCCTCTTCATTCTCTCCTCCAATTCTAACATTACATTGCCTACCTAAATATACAGACAAAAATCTTAAATGATTGTTCACAAAATTCATAATAACAGTATCAAAATAGTTATTTGTTTAGTAAGGATTTAACTGATTTTTTCTACTTTTTCAGCTGATGATTTCATTTTAAATTTGTTTTGCCCATTATGTTTATAGGTGTATTTAAACATTTTTTTTTTGGTGTTTTTTACCAATACCAGTACTTTCCCCTAGTATAATTCTTTCTTTCCCTCTTAAAACTTTGTTGTATTCAAACCCTGCCTAACTAAACAATCTATACCCCTAAAAGGCTACTGCAAACAATCAATAGTCTACTGTTTTTTGTTATTCATTCAAATGCTACTTTCCTTTAACTATGCAAGCAGACGACTTAAAATGGCTTGACCAAAAAAATTGAAGTGCATTAATACTACAAGCATTTAAATTTAATAGTTTGTTTGCCACAATATATCTACTAAAATTATCTTTTATAGTATAAGATACTGTAAATTCAGAAATTAATGCGATATTTTAATTATTGCGAAAAATGCGATAGGGTCATGATCGCAAAAATTTAAACTTGCAATTTGATTTTTTTTATATGAATTAAATAGGATTCTTCTCAATATCACAAAAATTCAAATCGCATTTTAGTCTAAAATGACAAGATCGCAATAATTAGTGCTTGCAATAATTTCTGAATTTACAGTAGTAAAGTTCCTCCTGTAAGACTCTAAATGTTACATACTACTAAGGAAGATAATTAATAAATTATCTATGGTTAGTATATTATATTTTACATTCATTACACAGTATATATGTGAAAATACAAAAAAGGATTCAGCAATCTTGGACTTAAATTTCAACCAAATAAGGGTAGGAAAGGAAGCAAAGCAGGTATTTGGTTCAATTTTAATCAACCTTTTGCATGCTGGTAAAATGATAATTTTTTTAACTTATCAGTTTTGGACTTTATAAAGAAGCAAAAAGGTCACTAAAGTATCAAATGATTTCCATAAAAATGTGTCTGACAAATACATGGTTATATCTTATTACTCATTTGTCAAGCTGCTGTTGTTCTTTTCATAAGGACAGCAATTGTATGACAAAAGTTGAAGTGTGTCTCTGGGTGCAGGATTTTCCAACGGTGTTGAAGACCCATTGGTGGCCTTGTGCTCTTTTCTTCTCCATGATTGGGTTGTTGCCTTTTTGACACATTCCCCATTTTCATTGAACTCATTCTCTATATAATGTTTAAGGTCATTCAACATATTGAAAATTTTAACAGTCAGCCAACAGGAAGGAGTCAGACAGATCTATAAAGTTGGTTACAAAACTCTTCATTGTAAAGCTTCTTATTGCCAAAGTAGAGACATTCTGTTCATTAATATAATGGAGAAAAGTGTGTGAACACACATTAGTTGACCAAATGAATGGAGAATAAGATATACAAGGTGAATGCAATTTAGTGTAACTCCTAGAGTGGGGTAATTATATAGGTCAACATGGACTCCTTTCTGTGGAATCCTGCTTTACTCTTCTTTGGTGCAGCAGTCAAGACAAAAATGAATCACAGAATATCCAACTTTTACATGACCTTCATCTAATAGAACAAGGTCAGTTATTTGTGCATGCCTTGTATGCCTAGACCTACACAGATGTGATGCCAAGGTATCCTTGCTTCATCTTTGTTGAGGTTAACTAATACTATGAGTACATGAATTCATTTTCTACACAAATTAAATTTGGTATAAAATTTAAAATTGATGCATTGTAATATTTTCAACACATATGAAGATATCATATCAAAGAAAAGAGTTTCCTGAAACTTCAATGTAAGTTATACTACTACATCCACCCTGAAATAGTAATTTGTTTTTAAATCTTTCTGTAAAACAGAATTTTAAATCTTGGAGAGAGAATTCAAATAAAAAGCACATTTGGGAAAATTTGTTTGTTTTTCAACAAAAATAAAGCTTGTATTTGTTTTACAGGAAGCCAACATACTTATTTTGAATCACAATAACTTTATACTGAAGCATAAATTATATAAAAAAAATATTTAAAAAAAAACATAATATTGTGAGGATTTAAGCAACTGTGCATTCAATTTACATAAAAACATTTAAAACTAATGTAAAATATCCATTTATAAAAACAAGACCTAGTAAAGTTTTACCATAATTACAAATTTTGTATTCTTAAAAAATATGGATCTTAAATAAAACTAAATGAAAATATTAAAACCACAAAATTCAGACTTGTTCTTTGAAAATCATTTTTTATAAAACTTATTAACATGTAATTTTTCTAATCAAAACTGGGAGTTAAAATCATGCACTGAACAGGTGCACTCAACTCCAATCTTAATTGAGAATGATTATCAATTTTCCTTCCAAAAGGTTTTTTGCTGTTCTTTCTGGGCACTTTGGCTCCCTATACTGATTGTAAAAAGAACTGACCAACACAAAATAGAACAATAGTGTTGAAAGTGGCGTTAAACACCAATTAATCAAATCAAATCAAATCAAAACTGGGATAAAAAACTATTTTAGAATAAACCTAAATAAATCTGAATAGTGTGGCTTTAAATAAAGTAGAATTTGTACTGGAGTTTTTCTGTTTACAGCTTGGAGTGTAGTGAGAAATTCATAGGCATGCTATGGTGGATTTATAATTACCATACAATGTTAAAAAGCCAGCACCAAGGCAAAAATAGAATACATTATTAAATCATCATTCATCATTTTATAAGTTAATAAATACAACTAACTGTAATAATTGACTGTGAAAAAAAGAAAAATAGGTTAATAGTTAATGGGATTATATGTAGAAAAAACCTGCTATTTATACCAATATATGTAAAATTTAAATAAAAAAAACTATTAAAACGTTATGACAAACTGTGAAAAAAGAAAAAGAGGTTAATAGTTAATTAGATATATAGATAATAAAAAAAAACTGCTATCTATATCATTAAATGTAAATTCAAATATAAACAAGATGTGTCAAAACGACATGAATGGCCCCGTCACCAAAAGTTGAAAAATCTGCAATTTCAATAACACAATAATTTTAGACACCAACATGATGGTAGTCTCACATACCAAAAATCAGCTCAAAATCTGAAGGCGTATAGAAAAAGTCTGTATAACTGTGATTTTCAACAATTTTCCCAAGTTGTAAACCCTCAATTTTGGCAAAAAATAGCAAAGCAGAACTAAACTTAAACTTGAGCTGTAACTCGTCATAGTTAACTCACATACCAAATATCAGCCCAATATCTAAAAGCATTTCGAAAAAGAGTCTGTATAACTGTGATTTTCAACAATTTTTCAAAGTCCAAAGGCCGTAATTTCTGCAAATATTAGAGGAGCAGAACTAAACTTAAACTTGAGCTGTAACTCGTCATAGTTAACTCACATACCAAATATCAGCCCAATATCTGAAAACATTTTGAAAGAAAAGTCTGTATAACTGTGATTTTCCACAATTTATCAAAGTCCAAAGTCTGTAATTTCGGCAAATATTAGCGGAGCAGAACGAAACTTAAACTTGATCTGTAACTCATTCTGGTTAACTCACATACAAAAAATCAGTCCAATATCTGAAGGCGTTTAGAAAAACACTCTGTATATTGGTTTGTTGCGGAATGACGGAATGACAGAATTACGAAATGACGGAATTATGGACAGGGGTAAAACTATATGGCACCGATAGCTTCTTTGCTGGGCCATAAAAAAAGATTATAAATATAATAATATTATTGAAGTATAACTGTGTCAATTAATTCTTAAACTCTTCAATTTAAAAATCATATGCTTATGAGACAAACAGAATATAGTTATACAGTAGATGAAAATGCACACATCACATGATCACACATATGACTTTTGGTTTACAGTAGAATTATACCTTTGTTTTGTCAGGGTCACAGTAGTCTAACAATGTATCACAGAAATGGAAACCTAACGATTCATAATCTGACATACTGAAATGGTATCCCTTCATCTTGCCCATGGTGGACCCACAGAAAGTGGCCTGTAAAACAAAATCACAAAGTTATACTGCTACCATCAGAATATCTATCTAATTTTGAATGTTTTCGGAACAATCTGTGCATGCCTTAAATTCTAGTAGAACAAGATGTTTCACACTTATAAACAAACAACAGAAAAAGAAGGCGGAAATAACCCTAAAATAGCTGCTGACATAAAATATTTTAGAAAATCTAAATGAGGAATATTTGTTAATCCTACAAAATAGAATGGTATCAAACAACAATATTCCTAAACACTAGCACAATAATAATTGCAAGAAATTTTACTTACGATATTTTTTTGAGTTTAACAAAGTCTCAAAATTGTTTCTGCATTCTTATTCACCAAATTAACAAAATGGATAATCAACAAAATACAATTTAAACATGGTCAGTACTGTCAAGTTGTATGAACTCAGTTTCTATCTCGAGTATAACGATAGTTGATTTTCCATAGTAAAATGTAATACAGTATGGATTATGCTCATTGATGAAGGCCGTAAGGTGATGATCTCTGATGGAAAGTTGGCTAAAGGCAATCATACCCCATCTCCTTACTTTAATAAGTATGTGAAAAGTATAAACAATTTACCTCCATTGTATAGCTATTTAGAATACCCATATTCCACATGACTATCCTTCCTGTCCCATCCTTACTCTTCTGTACCTTAAACTTACACGACTCAAAATGGAACTGAAATGAAATCGTTAATCAATTATCTTGGTAATATCAAATAAACTATTAAGATTTAGTGTTACCATAACATGTATATTTACATAGGGTCTGGTTGAGAGCTTTGTTTTATGTATTCTTTTTTGTGCCATTTTTCATTGTTTTGGGTTTTTTTTCAATTTTATTTTGCCCGATTTTTCTATTCTGTAAACTCCAGCCCTTATGCGATGAGGTTAGGATTGTACAATGCAGTCACAATAAAAGGTAGGAAAGTAGTGTCTTTTTCAATGTTTTAGGTTGCACTAAGTTAAAAATGTCATTTCCAATGAAAAAATTGATAGTTTAAAATTTTTCAAACCTGGTGCCATATTTTACATGATGGTGACTTTAGGATATTATTGACTTAGCAATATAGGTTTTTAAAACAACAAATTTGAATATTGAGAGTTTGAAACATCCTGTTAAAAAATACACAAATGTTTGACCATTTAAATACGTTTTTCATTTATTCATGAAAAGAAAACACAGTATTAATTTCTGCAGTTATTTTAAAATGCAACTTTCAATAAATATTTGTCCAAATATCTAAATAAGTTTGATCATCATTTCTCATATATGGAATACTTTACCATTCTATTTACCTTATCAGGTGCATTTTTATTTAGCATACTAGGAAACACCCTTTCTTTCAACCTCTTGTCTGGAGAATATCGATTCTCACAACCATATATGAACACATTTTGTTTTCTACTATGACCATGTAAATCACAGTAAACTATTATCTCCCTTTCTTGAAGTAATCTGGAAAGAAAAATACATTAAATATAAACTAAATATAAACAAATATATATATAAAATAAGTACACATCCCCAAAGTAGCAGAAAAAAGGAAAATAAATATTCATGCAATAACCAATAAATAAATGGATAGCAAATACCCTTTTCTTTTAACAAAGTCATTATATGAACTTGAAATGCTAAAAGTCATACAAATTGAACATCATTACCAGCAATTGCTTTAACATAACAAAATAATGCATCTGAACATAGTTTTGGATAAAGCATACAAAAAAATAACTCTTTTTGTTTATTTCTGGGAAATTTAGAGAAAACTGAATTTCACTTTGAATTGTCTCCCCTTTATAATTTATGTGATTTAACAGCACATATTTTAACTATAAATAAAACATGAATTTATCTTTTTATGAATACCAGTACAAACCTTCTAATCATATTTTTTGTATGCCACACAGAAGGATAAGCATCTTTCAACACTGTTTTATAGTTTCTATTTAAGTCTCTCCCTGCTAAGGAACACCTATAATTTCCTACTATCACACCATCTGGGTTCAACATTGGCACTATTTTGAATATGAATGTATCTCTCAAAAGCTGGAATAAACATTGGCATAAGTACTTAAACATTATAATATTCAACACAATTGTTTGGTAATTTCTTACTTCCATCTAAAAATCATTCATGGAGTGGAATAATGATCTAATTGCAGGTGAGTTGACACACATAAATTGTATATAAGCTCTGCACCTAATATTTCATATGACTATTTCGGATTACTTTATCATTTAAGCTCAATCTCTCATCTTTTTCCATTAAATCAAACCCTAGCAGTTCAAAATTCATGAAACTCTAAAACGAATAAGTGTTGGCTACTGCTTTTTTAATGTTTATTTGTGACATTAAATCAAATTTCATTCTGTTATTTAAGCAACTGTTCAAGTAGTTTTTACTAATTCTCTCATAATTGTTTTGTATTGTGACAAATACAAGTATGTATCTTTTTTTCAAAGCTAACATTCTATTTCAACAAACCTTGGCATCAGCAGAGTTGCCTGTAAGATAATCTAGGAAGCCTTTCATCATCCAACTGGCATTGCATTCACCAGGGTGAACACGAGAAGTTATCACAACCGCCTTTTTGTGCTGAAAAATATTAAATGTTGAATAAAATAATTGATTGAAGAGGTTTTCACATAAACTTTAACTTTTTTTTCAAATGTCAATTTTGTCCCTATAACTATAGCTTTCTAGTTTTATGAATTTTTTAATATAAATAAATAAACCATGAATATTTTACCTATATGACAATGGAGTAGGTCCGGTAAGGACCGATTTTGGCCTCAAATTTCAGGTTTATCTGACGAAAGATGTTGACCTCTTTTTAATCACTTAAGTGTCTATCAGTTTGATTCAATTAATTTATGTGAAAGATTTTAACTAATTTAGTCATTAAAATCGTTCCCATTCAAGCTCAAATATGAAAAATCTACCAAATATGCTGAAAAATGTCACTAGTAAGATGGTTTTTGTCAAAAATGAAAGTGGCCGCATCCATGTTCATCCTCAACCTTTATATATGTTATGTATTATCATCAAATACAACTTACATTTAAATATTTTGGATGAACACGAATGCGGCCACTTCCATTTTACACGGAAACCGTCTAAAATTTAACCAAAATGCTAGATTTGTGAAGATTTCAGTTATTTAGCATTACTTAATGGTGTTAGTACTCGATATATGTACATAGTATTGTCAAAAACAGCCCATATTTATGTAGCAGAAGCATTCTACTGTCCAATAAATAACTAAAAGTATACATTTTAACAATTTTGTAAGACTGCTATATTTTGGGGCCAAAAAGGTGTCTTACTGGACCTGCTCCTTTCATGAGCTGTCAAAATGTGAACAAGCTAAATTCCTACTGAACGTAATTCAAACAACTTTACTATTGGTAAACTGTTCTCTTTTATATGCAATTCGATATATCTGTTTTCTTAAGGACCTGTCTGTATGTATGCAGTTTCCATACAATATATAGTTGAGGTATAATTTTAGCTATTGGGTGTTTATTAAGGGGGAAGACAGCACATTGACTTAAGTCTAACAGTCCTGTCATTATATTTACCTTGATATCTTCTGGTGCTTGTGAAGGGGAGGTAATTGTGAGTACATAGACTAGATTTCCTGCTAATGTTCTACATAAAACTCTCTGTTTGCATATCTTTGACTTTATAGGATCATTTGAGCAGTCTAACAAATAATCCTGAAACAAGAAAAAAAAAAATTATGAATCATTGACACCATGACAAAGCAAGTTTCAAGCAAAAAGGATTTTTATATGGCAAAATGATTTTTTCTGGTTTAAAATATATGCATGGCTCTTCAAACTTTATTTTTTGGTATGTGCATTGGTCTTTAACAGCATTCACTTCATGTGAGCAAAATTTCACAAAGAAAGTATGTTAAGGTTTGTGAAAAGAGTGTACAGCCAAGAATAAACTTTAATACATTATCATGTTTTACATCACAATTTTTTTTAGCTGTTTCTTTTGTTTACACATACTTTTAGTTGAAACATAACAAAGAAAATACAGAAATTTGATAAAATATACATTTATTTAGGTTTCTGAACATCTTTGTCTAAAATCATGTTTGGCAAGTTTAAGATCACGTATGCACACTTTAAAATGAGTCCTAATTTCTGGACCATAAAACATTTTCCTCTCCTGCTTTGTTTGCAATACATAAATTCAACTATTTTTTTGTTTGTTTCTATAACAAAAACAGCAAAAGCTATATAAATACCTGTAAATCTGTGTATGTATATGGAAAACAATGTGCAAAATAAACTGTGTCATGACTATTTGGAAACTGTACAGTCCATGTTAATGAATAGAATGGCTTTTCTCCTCTACCTGATTGATACCTAAAATAGATCATTACACCCAAAATTATTTATAAGTTCAAGTGGTCATACATGTATTAATTGTCAACCGAATCAACTGACTATATACCCCTAAGTATTATTAATATCAACTCTTTTTTAGCTCTTTATTGAATTGAAACTAAACTAAGTAGTTTGAAAAAAAGGTTTATAACAAATACATGATTTCGGCTTTAAGTAACACTGAATTAAGTTTTAATGTAAATTGAAAGTTGTTTACATTCATGCCATTTGGTATCTGCTGTCTCTTAGGTAATTGTATCATTTATTTTTATTTTCATAAGGTATGTTAAAGTTTGCCTGTCCAGAAACAAGAATCGTGTTATTATTCTGCTTCTCTTAACAATTTTGTGTGGATGACAGATTTTTTATCGTCTCTGTTCAAATCATTAAAAAAAGAAAGAATACTGATGATAATGAGACAACTAGGCCTAAAATAAAATATTGTTTGTTTCACCAATCCTGACCAACCCTGAAAAAACAGTCAGACTCACAAAATTTCATTGCCAAAACTAAGTCAAATACTATTTTATTCATTTTCGATTTCAGGCTTGCTGAATTGGCCAATATTGTTCGAGCTTTTTGCAAAAAATAAAATAATATCCCTACCTACCTACCCACACCTGGCTTGGCAGGGTCTAGATTGGAGAAACAAACAATATATTTATTAAGGCCCTACACAGCTTTTGAATTCTTGAAGATTGTATGGCAACACCTGAAGTCTATTGTAGCTACTATTTAAGTATTTTTGGTGGGTGCTGTCTAACTTTTGTTTAACCATATCTCTATCATTAATAGATAAATTTCGATTTAATAGAAGGAACTTTAACCATGTTATAACTCACTTTAAATTATTTTTGTAGTATTTAATTTCTGCCCCACATCGTATCCATCCTATCTTCTTGCCTTGAGCATTCTTCTCACTGTACATTAATGGTCTCATACCATAGTTATATAAACTGTCAGGCTGAAATCAGAAAATTCTTTGTAAATATTGTACTTTAAATCTGGCTCTAGAACATTCATATGGATAAACAAACATTGAATGGGAAAAACTGAACCATTGTACCTTTTGTGGCAATCATGTTTTGAAGTATGAAGGATGTCTGCAAGTACAAATACCTTTACAACAACTCGTATATTTGCTTAGTGGTGCCTACTTGGCTGTATGGATTTTTAATGATAAATCCACCTTGTTCGGTATAAATGAGGAAATTTTTGTGATGGGAGTTGGTGGGGGAAGGAATGCTAATCAAGCTCTCAAAAAATAGATTCTTTAGCAGGTGCAATTCATGTTCTGCAGAATGTTATAATACACAGTAACCTCTGGTTTAATTGGGTAGGTTTCCTCTAAGGTGCATTCATGAACTTAAACTTAAAATGACCATCAAACAATAGGGAGGTTTGGTTGGACTTAAATTTGGTTCAACCCCCCATCCCAAAAGTGGAATACAAGTAGTAGTAAAGTATATTTGCTATCATTAAAATGTGTGTTTTGGGGGTGGGGATGCAATTTAAATAGATTTGCTGATTCTGCACCTCCAATATACCTTCCCTTCTTCTTACTTTAAAGAAAGGGTAAAGTTGTAAATAACAAGAATGTGTCCATAGCACACAGATGCCCCATCTGCACTTTTATTTTCTTTGTTCAGTGGACTGTGAAAATGGGATTAAATCTCTAATTTGGCATTAAAATTAGAAAGATCATATCATAGGGAACATGTTAACTAAGTTTCAAGTTGATTGGAATTCAACTTCATCAAAAACTACCTTGACCAAAAACTTTAACCCGAAGCAGGACGATGGACGAAATGACAGACAAACAAACGGACACACAGACCAGAAAAGATTATAATACTATTTTGGAGATCATGATTATTTTTCTATAGGACTCATATCTTTATTGAAACCTATGATTTGCCTGTTTCCTATCAAGACTTTAATATGGAGAAACTGGCAAAACTATATCAAACCTACCTTCATAAAATTGACTATAGTAAATCTATATGTTACATTAGGCCTTGTGTTTGCTACTCTAAAATAAAACCACTGTGTATTTTTTGTTGTGTATAAATCATATCTCAGCCAACATTCATAATCTGTTTCAGACCTGAAAAAAATGAAATTATCATAAAGTTCTCATATGTTTAATATATATATATTTTTGTTCACAAACTGTTCAATTACTTTTTTTTGTACAATTCTTTTCAATAAAATTTTGAATTGGATTATACTGTTTCATATGGTTGGCATTGTGGAAAGAAATTGTAGCCTTTACTTTAAGTCAAGTGCTGACCAAAAATGCATGTAACTGTACCTCATTACCACTGCTTCACAAACTCATTACTTTTTTATGGGTAATGTGGGCCATGAAGACCTTTAATAAGAAATAGATCATGAGTCTTCCCTAATACATCATAAAATCTTACAGGATATATTACTTTTTTTCTGTTTCTAAACATTATACTTGTATGTATATGTCTGTATACATTTACATACCCTAAACACTTATATGGACTTTTGGTTATATAGCTGTAGATGTGATTCTGTACTTATACATCTTTGTTTTTAGCATACCTGATGAAGGTAAATCCAGAAAAGTGATTCAGACGCATACATTTCATAGTGTAATTTTTACTTTTCACGATATAAAACCATCATTTAATTCCAATAGGTAAATGGGAATGCTGCATTTTTTTCTGACAGTAATTCGTGGACAATTATTTGCTTTGATTTATTCTCCTTACGTTTGAACTGCCCTGGCAAGATTTCCACTTTCAAATCTCGAATCAAAAAGAAGTGTTTTATCCTCAGGAGATTTCAGGTTACATGTCACTTTTTCTGGTCCTGTCCGACATCCATTCACTCTTGATCTCATAAACTGTAAATCAAAATAATTGAATGCATTATAACTTATTGATTAATAGACTTTCAGTTGTAATCATATAAATGGGATAATGCCTAAAATAATGTTTTGAGCACCTAAAAATAAGAGCCTAATTGAACTGTGTTTTGAGTTTTCATGGTTTCAATCAAGTTTTTCTCAACCAATTGATCTCAAAAGGTATCTGTTGTTAAATGAGGGTTCTTTTACAATCATATGTTGTGTGCATGAAATTGATACATATGTCTTTACTTCAATAGATATGAAGTTTGTTAATCTATTCTGTTTAATCATACATCAAACCAAGGGATTTTTATTTGGTAAATATTCCAATACAAATCAGTCTTACTGAAAACTAAACCTTGGCAACATGAATATTAAACATTTCATGGTTTGTAAAATGTAATCAATGATAATTCGTATCTCATAAAGATCTATAATTAATAATGCAGACTTCTAAAAGTTGCTTTTAATTGTTGAATCCATTTCATGCTTGATATTTCCAATATTTTTTGTTTCATTATTTATTAATAACATTTTACTAAATCCTATTACTTACAAAACAAGCCTTTGGTTCATACATAAATACGATTCTTCCCTTAATCCTATCACTTATCACTTACAAAACAAGCCTTTGGTTCATACATAAATACCAGTCTTCCCTTAATCATATTAGTTACAAAACAAGCCTTTGGTTCATACATAAATACCAGTCTTCCACCATTTTACTAAATCCTATCACTTACAAAACAAGCCTTTGATTCATACATAAATAAAGGTCTTCCCTTAATCATATTCGTTACAAAACAAGCCTTTGGTTCATACATAAATACAAGTCTTCCACCATTTTACTAAATCCTATCACTTACAAAACAAGCCTTTGGTTCATACATAAATACCAGTCTTCCCTAAATCCTATCACTTACAAAACAAGCTTTTGGTTCATACATAAATACAAGTCTTCCTTAAATCCTATTACTTACAAAACAAGCCTTTGGTTCATACATAAATACCAGTCTTTATGTATTTATGTAATGTGTTTCCCTCAGTTTTAGTTTGTTACCCTGATTTTGTTTTTTGTCCATAGATTTATGAGTTTTGAACAGCGGTATACTACTGTTGCCTTTATTCATACATAAATACAAGTTTTCCCTAAATCATATTACTTACAAAGCAAGCCTTTGGTTCATACATAAATACCAGTCTTCCACCATTTTCTTCTCCTCTTACCATTGGCATCTTCTCTGCTCCAGCTGAAATGATAATCATAGTTACATTATAATTTATAATAAGAGTGATAAATACCCCTCAATCCTTGAAAACCAACCAAAATATTGTGGACCTTCCATGTATAGTTCAATGAGAAAAATACATGATTCTGAAAACTTAACTTGTCCTCTGGAGCTTGAAAAAGATCCAATGGGGACATGAAAATTGTTAGAAGACCTACATTCCTCATAACCAACATACCAAATATCATTGTCCTACATGTATAGTGACTGATGACCTAATCCTAAAAACTCAAACTGGCCACTAAAACATGAAAATAAATTCAAAGACAGGTGTAGCTGCCAAACATATATATGGCCCACAAAGAGTAAAACAAAATATCATAAAGACCTAAGAGCTACGGTTCCACAGCTAAGACAGGTGAAGATAATTCATTCACATTGTTTCACCTTGAAAAACTTTCATACATGGTTTGTGTCTGTCATATTGATTTTCATTCATTGTTTTGTTATAAAAAATATGCTGTTGGATTTTTTATTTGAATTGTATCACATTTTTTCATGTTGGGACTTTAAAGCTATGGGTTTTATTCATTGTTGAAGGTCCCTAAAGTTTATGAAATCACAGTAGTTTGGACTCCAGTGAATAGTTGTCTCATTGGTAACCATATTACATCTCCTTTTTTTATATTCATGCAAATATGTTATCTTAAGTGTAACCCTGGATAATATATATAAAGGTTATTAGCAAACTGTCAACATTGGTAGTTTGTTTTCCTATCATAAATATATACTTTAGACTGGTCAGGACAGATAAATACCATTTAATTTACTATGTACAAAATAATGAAAACCACATAGTATTACTTCTTTTAAAAAAAATATAAAGTGGGTCATTTCAAAATTCTTATTTATCATTTAAATTTATTTCTTGTTTACAAATTGAGTTATATAATGATGCTTGTATGAGCAAATAATTTATATTTTGACATTTATTGCCTTTTTCTTTTAAAATATCAATAACCATTTATTACCTAACATTTCTGAGGTAGGCTTTTAGAGAATAATTCAAGTATAAAAATCATATTTCATGCCAATTATGAAAAATTGGCTATAAATCAAATTTTATTAGTTCAAATAGTATATTTTAGTATATTTATGTTGAAAATTGATATCCTTTTTGTTGAAAATTTAATTAAAATTATGCACCAATAAGTTCAATATTTCAATAAATAAACAAGAAAGTTATTCACCCTTTTACAAGAGCAACTTCAAAACTTGAGGCCTGGTATCATGGGCCATTATGGACTGTCAACTGTTAAGTGTAACGACTTGTAAGTTTAAATATCTATGTACAAGTGTTTAATTAAATATTGGAATAAATTATTATATCCTTGTATAAAACCAATACATATAAACAAACCAGGCTATATATAGTATTGTAAATTCTTCAAGGGAACACAAAGAGAACAGCTTTAGTGTAAAAACATTTAAAGAGGCTATTAAACCCCAATTGACATCAGAAGTTTCAAATCACACACCACATTAAATACGTCAATAATTAAATTTTAAGTCCTTGATATAACTATAGAAGAATTATTGTTGATTGAATTTTTTCCCCACTTTTTCTTACGGTTGATAATTACATATATGTGAAGTAGACGAAATATCAATATGAAATTTTAAGATGTGGTGTATTTGGCATAAGACTCATCAAAAATATTATGATAAAAGATGTTTGCCACAAGAGTCATTTTACAATTTATAAAATTACATACATGTACATCAGAGTACACTTCGTTTTTTGCAAGTATTTGATGAAAATCTCTTCAGTAAACAACGCTTTTTTAAAAGTTTTCATCAGGAATAAACATTGCACCATGCACCATACAATCATTTTTTACTAAAAAAAAAGTAACAACCATTTTGATGCATATGATTTGGTTTGCAGCTTTATTTGCCATTACTCAAATATCAACAAACCATTGGTTTTGTTTTACGTTGCATTGAATATAAAAATTATGAGATGTGGTATGATTGCCAATGATTGCCAATGAGACAGCTATCCACCAAAATTCATATTAAGTGGATGTGAGCAATTCCAAGGTGCAACCATAGCCTTCAACAATGAAAAAATTAATACTGAATGTATATTTTGTCACTGTGACAAAGATAAATTATAAGCCATTTGCTTGCCAAAGAATAACTGAAAAGCTTTGAAGACAGACAAAAACAGAAACTGCTGAAAGTGACAGAAAAGTTTTCCAGTCACTTTCTTTAGTAATGGTCTATTTTTCGAGTACTTAGCATTCATTATTAGGGAAGACCCTGAATGTTGACAATATAACTTCCCAATGTCTGTATGACATTAGAAACTGAATTACTATAATATAACTTGTTTACTTACTTGGTTTATAGAATGGTTCAGGTTCAGGAGGAATATAATACATATGTTTTATTTTTTCATTCAACACTTGAATTTCTGAAGGCCTGTAACAAAAGAAGAAATTAAAAATATCATTCTATTTACTCTGTAAATACAAAAAGGGAAAATATCAATATTTGTTGAGACTATATAATAATGGAGGTGTGACAAAAATTACAATTTTCAAGTATCTGTTAGATCAAATATTTGTATCTGACATGTTGTATATAATATTTAATGAATAAAGGATAGGTGAATGTGAAATTAGTTTGTAGCAATAGTTTAAAGATCTGAAGCCTAGAGATCAATGTTAGAATATCCTTAATTAACAAAAGTAATGGTTTCTTGTTGAGCAAAGCAAAAGGATTCATTCGGATTAGTTTCCAGAGATTATCTATACAAGTATGTATCTACCAGATCATAGCCATGGCTTTTGAATAAAACAAGAAAATAAAGGAGACAACAATGAAACAGCAATACAACAGCACAAAGAACCAAAAGCACACCTATAAAGGGTCCTACTCGTCTTCAATAAAAGACTAAATCATTAACTACTAAGTATAGAAAGTTGTAAACTGAACTTTGAAAAATGCTCCAAACTTCCTAAAAATTTACTGGAATATGTCTTGAAAGAACAACTTGTGCATCAATTTAACAAAAGACAACAAAAAACATGCTACGACAAGACCACCAATGCAATTACATGTATATCATAGTATCACAAGCATTATCATTATTGGTTTTTTACTCATTTGTAATCATTATATGTAACCTGCCCTTTATGGGCTGATAATTGGTTTAATAAAGTATTTGTGTTTGTATCTGACAGAGTTCTCAACGCACAAAAACAGGAAAAGACAAAAACACTTTTCATACCAGGACATTTTCAAAAAGAAATTAAAATTCATAATGCCATTCAGTACAATTTTCATTGAAATCCACTCATTGAATATTAGAAAGTGCAGATACACCTAGTATATAAATGCAAAAGTTCATTAATTGCTGTCAAAAAGCCTACTGGTACATAATCATTTGGACAAACAAAAATTCCAATACAGCTATTCAATGCTGAATAATCCATAGATTTGACATTAGTAACTAAAAGTACTCTTTAAATTGCCATTGATATCCACTATTACTGCTCAGTGGTCTTGTGGTAGCATGCATACCTCAAGCGCCATAGGTTGTCAGTTCAATCACATAGCAGGCAGCATAAACAAATTAGCTTAAACTATACACAAGGGGGGGGGGGGGGGGGATCAATACACAATTTAATAAGCATTTGGTAGTTGCTGACATTTTTATCTATTTTATCTATTAGCAACAAACAACTAAGGATTGTTTATACTTTGAACCAAAGTGCTTGATATAACAGTATGGTGCAGTCCGGTGTATCTGCGCACCGAAGACTTATGACTTCACTTCATTCAACTGATAAAACCAATAAATGAATAATATTGTGTGAACACTTTCATGACATACTTTTATTTTATAAAATATTCTGTTTGTATGGTTTCACCCTCAATATTTTATGTAATGCATGTCTAAAATTAGTGAAACCCCTGTTCTGGGAGTTCCTCCAATGTCCGGTGATTTCGCGCATGCCTTTTAAAAGTAGCTTATTTTGAATAAAGGAAAGATTTTCTACTCCGAAATATAGCTGAATTTGAACCAAGCACACTGAAGAGGATGCAGAGCAAAAATTATTTCAATCTGATAATGAATTTTTTTTAATTGATATTGGCCAAATATTGTAAATCACAGCATTGCAGTTATTATTTAACTCTTGAACTTATCAAGTTTATTCTTTTTTATCCTTTCAGAAGGCTAAAACAATAACAAGAATGATTTTCTTTGTGTTACTTTGTTGATATGACAAAATCAGCTAATGCGCGGTATCACCGCCCGAGCGGGCACGGGGGACTCCACTGTATACATAATTATTACCATCTAGCTGCTTGCTGTGGACCAAGTTCTTTAGACAATGCAAACAAACTCCTGGGTTCTCTAAGTTTTGGTACCTGAAATAATTAATATGTAATGAAATTGATATATTGTTCCAGTACTTGGGCTGGCAGATTAAGATTAGATAAACATCTGATTTTTACTTTTAAAGTTGACCATTTTTTGAAGTATTAACTCATAATTGAGAATTCTTCCTCTTTTTAAAAGGCTCTTCAGAAAAACATATTTTTGTGGGTTTTTTTATTGGTAATCGTTGTCTTAGAAAGTCAATATTCCAATGATGCTGCCTCTCCACACATAGGTTGCTGGTTCTGTGTTTTACAAATGTTCTGTTTATTGTTTTATCTTGAAACACATGAATAAGATAACACCAACATCTGAGCTTCCAAAAAAACTATTCTTGCTCATCAAAATTCATTGTTGTATTTCAATTTCTTCTGCACATTCAGCTACATCCTGTATACGTTTTCTTGATGAAGTATTTTCTTGTACAACAAATTGAAAGTTAACATGATTTTCCAGAAGGATGCATGATAAACTATATTCTTAGTTGATTAATCAACATATTGAATTTGGTGCCTGTGTGGTTCGTTTCTCATATGGAACTGTTGTGCTATGCCAATGGAGATGACTGAGAGTAACAGGAGATCTTACCTAAATGTTTTCACATGTTTACTCTCTTATACTTATAACTTAAAGTCTCAAGTATTAATACAGGCAAACCTTCAATGAGACGCATGTCATCAAAATTTCAAAGATTCGATGAGAAATGTTGCCTCAAAATATTAAAGATAAAATAGGACTGATTTTTATAAAGCACATACCATTCCTTTGCCATCTTGATAGCTATAAACCAGTTGTGTGGTCCGTAACAACTCTTCTTGTAATTTGTTATCTGCAAGTAAAATTCAGAACATTTATTCCTGTTATACATTTAAACACAATGACATATTACCTTGCTTCAAGTAAGTTGAAGATTAAGGTTTGACCAGGGTTTTCAAATAAATTATTAAAATTATTGAATTCTTTATCAAACATATAAATGGTATTCCAATAAAAAAGAAGTACAACAGCAGTCAGTTAAGCTGAAAGACAGTTTTATTTTTTCACAAAATTGTTAAGAATTTCTATAACGTAATTCAGCATTCACTTTTAAAATACATAGCAATATTTTGATCACTGAAGACTTGTCCATTCCATTAGGAACTGTTTATTTTCAATTGACATTTCTAAATAATGATTCAGACAGTATATCCCCATTGAAAATTTTATCAAAAATACATTTAAGAATATTCAAGATTCTACTGAACAAAATAAATTCTGCACCATTTAGCCCACTAGTATATTATAAATATATAGCTAATAAAAAGTGATGTTGATTATCACATATCATTTTCTAGCCTCAACCATTGTTATACCTCTAAACAGTCGAGCACTGTGGGAATAATTTTCTTCTGGAGTTGTCTCTGTATAAATAATCTAAGTAGTTACAGCATTTTTATACATTAGAATACTTTTCTTTCACTCATATCATCATAGATTTTTTCAATATAACCCCCCCCCCTTTTCCATACACATTTTTTTCAAAACTACTTTGTTATCAAGTTGCTAGTAATGACAGATTGTGGACTACCTGAGCCACCTGTTTTCAAACAGTTAATGCTATAATAATTCGCATAAATTCAACTGTCCATTTACAGTTTATCTTCTTATATAGGCTATAAGTACTTCAACATTGTTATTTGGATTTATAATGCATACAAATATCTATTAGATACATCTAGTAGGGCATTAGACTCACAGATTGGGTGTATCTCAATTTACAACAAGATATTGTGGTTATTGCATACAGAAAGTGATTTCAATAATGTAGAAGATGAGTTTTTCAGCAATTTAATCTTATATCAAGGTAAAGCATAATAAATGAAGGATATAAAAAAAAATTCATGACATCTTGGTGTAAATAATGAAATAATCTCTCAGATTCAATATTATTTTGACCACAAGATTATAAATGAGGAAAGAAAAATGGCCGAAGTAAGAAACTAAAAAAGATCATAAGATTAAAAAGTTACGATAATATTTGAGAATTATAATGAAAGCAGTTAAAGCAAGATGTTCAGTTATGAACAATGCAAAGACAATTATCATTCAAACATTAACTCTCTTGGCTCAATGTTCAAAACATTGAAATTGCCATTGAATTTTAATTATAAAATAAACAAACAACTTCACAAATTCAATGATCAAAACATTAACGGGTCTACTAAATACTATTTAATACATAGATACAACAATGTGTCAAGACTTTCAAACCTATAAAGCTTATTAAACAAAGAACAAAAGAACACAATGTCTGACCTGTTAATTCCTACTTAAGTACTAATAAGCTGTGGTCATTATATAACCCCACTTAAATACTCTTTGATCTAAACAGGTAAAAATCTTACAAGAATATAACAGGTGCTTTTTGATTTCATGCTAATAAGCAGTTTAACCAAGTTTTTTTCTTTGTAGAGCAATTTCTGCAACAGCTTCCACCATGGAATTTAAGTTGCTATGTCAAACAGGTAAAATGATTATTGAAAAGCCTCACCTGGACTTCCAAATCAGTGGATAAAATTATTAACAATTAAGAAAGAAAAAAAAGCAAATCTACAGTTTTATAGACAGTATTTACTTATAAAAGTATATCATGTATATATTCATATACAGAGTTTATTTCGGGACATGCACCCAAGCAGACACATTTCTTACAAATATCCTACACTCTCCTATAAAGGAAGTAAACTTTCTAAAGAAACACTAACAAATTGCTTAGTTTCTGTACAAGGTATTGGGTTATCTTTGATATGTGAAAATGTTTTTAATCTTAAGCACAAGTTTGACGCTTAACATTCAACAATAAAAAGTTCTTTGATAAAATAACTGTTATACTTATAAGTTATTGTCGTATCAAGTTTTGAGCACTATAAAAATGACCATCTAGGTATAAAATTCATTTAAGGAACAAACTAATCATATGACCTGACAAACCACACCATAGCTTCTATCAAATCCTGCATCTCCATAAATACTAATCCCAAAACAACTACCATAGGATTAAAAAGACATTTATCACACATAGAACTCAAACAGAAAACTGATATATGTTTTTATCGTATTTACATTTGTACAATAACTATATTATCAAGCAATCTGATGGGTATCTAGGTGACTAAGTCCTCTTTTGAAAAGCATTGGATATACATTTAGAAACCAGAATAATTATAACACATGATACATGTATTGTATACTATGAGAAGTAAAGAAACTTTCAGATCATATCATAACTTTGTCTACACAAATTTTGCATTAAAATTGGTGAAAATACAGATTTCCTCATACTTAACATGCCCAAAACTTTAAGTTCAATAAAATTGCAATGCTTTATGACTTGAATTAACTTAATTGTAGCTTATAAAGCAAGCAATGAGAAAAGCAGGCTTTACGAATTTTGTCTAAAATAAATTTGAAGTGTTACTATGGAAATGCTTTCTTAAAGTACCAGCCAATTCATTTTTCGTGGCCTGTCTCATAGAAATTAATTGAAATGGACATAGACTAGAAAGAACATCCCACTGAACTATGATGTTGTTCTCCCAAAGGTAAAGATGAAACTGGAAATATAGCTACCAACCTTGGATGTCTACAGGGTTTTTATAGCATTTAAAGAAATCTTTACATTCAAAATAAACAACAGTTTCATGTCAAATGGAATTGAAGCAAAATATAACTAGTCACTCACATGTAAATTATATGTAAAAGAAGCATACTTGTTATGGAAACATTGTGCACGAAATAATTAAATGAAACACCAAATAAAGATTTTTAAAAACACTGCTTAAAAATACATTGAAGGAGAAAAGGAACCACCAAAATAGTGTACAACAGACAACATCAACCACCAGCACTAGACTCCAAGATAGTGGACTCATGTACAACAGACAACATCAACCACCAGCACTAGACTCCAAGATAGTGGACTCATGTACAACAGACAACATCAACCACCAGCACTAGACTCCAAGATAGTGGACTCATGTACAACAGATAACATCAACCACCAGCACTAGACTCCAAGATAGTGGACTCATGTACAACAGACAACATCAACCACCAGCACTAGACTCCAAGATTAAAGAATAACATACACTCTCAATTTTGAATATAATTGACAAACATCTCAGACCCTGGGATTTCAATCTAAACATGAAAATCATCACAGTCATACCGGTAATTATAAACTCGCTGTACTATGAAATGTAGGTCAAGGTGATTAGATTACTTTGATCAATGCTGTATTGTTTAAGAGGAATAAAGTACTTAGTGATATATATTTTTGTTTATCAACTTGTGCATGTATCAAGTCAGGCTATCTGGTCCATGTGTTGTCTGGTGTTGTGTTTTTATATCTGTTTTTAGGAGTCTTCGTGTTTGTGGTTGTAGTTGTTGTTTTACTGTGTGGTATTTGAGGCAATTTATCTTGCTATGGATTCATTAATATTTGAAGGATACACATTTTTGTAGATTTCGTGGGTACAGTGGCACCATGAATTTAAATGTTCAATACAATACAGGTTTTATAAAGGGATGTATGCAGAATTTGCCAAAACAACAAATTCAAATATCAAGAAATATGCAAGTTTTCCTTAGTCCATGAAAATTTGTACCCACGAAAATAAATGAATCCACAGTATCCCTGTTTATCTAATACTTAGATATAAACCAACACAAGATATGGAAGGACACATGATCAGAATAAAGTATTTTAATTTGGCATGCCATACTTGTGACAAGGAATATATAATACTATTATTAATTACCTGCATTTTTGAAAAAGTCCAAAGACAATATGTCTGAATTTACAAAAGACGACCAAGGAAACATTAGGAGGCGATCGTCTTCGTCATCTGACGAATTCTCCCCATCACTCAGCTGCATGTCTATCCCAGGCAACCTGGTTAGCTGATCGCCTCTCCCAGTCATGTTAAATATTTCTTCAATGCTGTTATTCATCGTCTTTTTATATCTTATAACATTAATTCGATCAAATGTCAGTATACTCCTAACATAAAATTTACTTTCCTATTTTTCTTCGTTTCACTTTCAATGGCAGCTTTAATCTTATTCTATTTTGCATCATGATTTAATTCTCATAAATATCAATAGAAAATGTATATCTCTCAATTCTTTGTACATTACAGTCAAGTCATTTTAACAAAATATTTGCATGTTTTGCACTATCGAAACGTATTTGTCCCACAGAATTTTAATCCAATTTATATATCCAAAATGTCTGGTGTTTAATCTTTATGTCTTTTAATGTACAATTCATGTACAGTAACTAATCAATGCATGATATTACTTCAGAGTTTAATCTTTAAGCATTTTGCTTGCATTATAAATGCAGTCAGTAAACAACTTGAGAAAACAGACTTAATCGTCTATTATTTTGTAATCAACGACTTATAAAATATTAATGAAATTATTGATAACTTCAATTGCCTTTTAGTTATAAAACACTCAGTTTACCTAATCCATTAAACCACAATAATAACTTCCAATAAATTACATCACAGGATATCAAAATACTTTTTTTAATTTCCTTTTCTTACATATATTGAAAAAGATATTCTAACTCCAATGAAATGCATTTAACTTTTTCTCCCTCTGACTAGATTCTCTTTCTTGAACACTGATTTAAACTGAACACTTTCCAATGAAAACAGATCCCTAGATTCCAATAATATAATTCACATCACCAAAATAAATAGTTCCATTTTAAACTTTCTGAATGATACATATTATGGATATATTATCCTATTTGAATACAAATCAACTTCATCTAAGTGAAAGCATTGATCATGTGGACGACGGTTGGTATTTAAAAGGGTAGATCTAGTTTCAAATGACTGAACCTACTAAAAACGGATCAACATGCCCAAACCTAAAGCCTTTTAAATTTCTTATTAAGTAACAGATACATTGTATTTAAATATTCTGTATGAAATGACGAGTTGGTCAATACTTTTACTGTTATATGTTTATTAACCAGGACAAAAGGACTACAAAAATGTATTTGATATTTTGATCATATTTTTTTAAAAGGTAATTTAACAACAAATCATCAATTTTAGAATCAAACAATGGTTTACTATTAGACAATTGATCTTTTGAATTATAATTATTCATGAATATGAAACATTACAAAGCTAGAAGCTATATTTGACTTTTAAAATTATTCCAATGAAAGAATATAATTATTTTTTCCACCATAAAAAATTGCAACGAACAAACTATCATTTTATCTAAATATTTCATTAGTATAGATATTATCTTCATAATGAAACACAAAACTGTTTTAAATTACTGTGTACTTTTCTGGCACCACAATGAGGTACGGTAAATGGTACTATGGGTATAAGAGTACGAGTGTTTAAGGTCATTGATTACTTTCAGTTCCATGCCAAATTTTTTGCAGATACTAAATTAGACTGATAGTTCTAAAAAATGAAACAACACGCTATAAAATTTCATGCGTCCAAATTCTTTTTATGATTACCTTCATCAGGAACGCTCAAAGCCGAATATTTTAAAGTCAAGGATGTTTAAGAACCTTTAAAATTGTCCAAGAATGCAACTTACACTCGAAGCTAGATGAACCTTCTTTGCTTAGTTACCTTTAAAAATAAGACAGGTGACTGTTACAAGTGACCTGATGTAAGGCTGAGAGTACTTAAGTTTGGAATTCATGAAAAAAATAATTTGACAATACATTCCACCTTAAAATACATTTGTATAGAAATAAAACAAAGTTTACTTTCAACAAACTTCAATATTAATCCAATTATAATCAGAAAACAAAACAAGAGACAATCTCATTCTTAAAATCCTAATTTGATGAGAGCTAACAATCCTTTACTAAGGTAAACGTACTATATAAACACAGGAATACCCCACTGGATCAACATATCTATTTAAACTATATAGATTAGTCAATGTAATACATCGTAAAACAGTGTTGCTATTACACTTGTCAACTGGAATGTTTGAAGTGCCTACATTACTTATACCTGGATGTTTGTTTTTTATTACTTATATCTTCTATGTCAACAAATCGAGGACAAATACTCTCCACGGACAAGCACTGTAATGACCTATTGGTCGTCGTTTTCTTTGAAGCTTGTAATTTAATTCAGTAGTAAAGTGCATGAAATGTAAATTGTGCTCCTTTTTAATAACTGGTGCATTATTCATCTAATTCAGTCTAGAAAGTGATAAACAAGTAATTTTTTAGCTTAAAGCTTTATATTGTTTTGTTTTTTTACATTTAAGTATTTCATTCCTTTGATATTTAGTAGTTGTATAGTTATCACCATTTCACTGTTTTTGACTTTTTATAAAAGATTTAATGTGTACTAAGGCACAAATTGTACCGAACATCTTATCAACAGATTGGTACAGTTTAATTCTCACAAGAGGTCCTGAGCATTACTGACGACAGAATCCCTCAAATCTACTAATTTTATACGTTTCATTTAAAGAAGTGTAAATATGAAAATAAAACCCATCAGAATAAAAAAATCTCAAAGAATACCAATTATCATACAATAATTTGCCATTGCATTGATAATCTCAATATATTTTTTGTGCCTTGCTATTCTCCCCCTTTTTTAATTTGTATATCTAACTATTTCAATAAAGACATGCTTTGTCTACCATATTATTTTATCTACACTTTCTAAAACCATAATACCCCTATCAAATTAAAGAAACTAACATTCATGACCCAACTACTTTCTACATGTACTATACTAAAACAGTACTCTACCATCATCCAGTTCTTTGTCTGATTGAGAATCATTTATATTTCTAAAACTTCCAAATATATCATCTTCTGTAAATATCAGTATTCATACAAACATCAATGATTATCATCGTCAAGGATAGTTCTGTTCATTGAAAAGCAACAAAAATTTGAGCAGATTTGATGTAAATTCATTGGAAACAAAGTATAAAAAATCAAATTTAGCACTTCATAAAGGTTTTAGCAATCATCATATATATTAGACAAAGCCATAAAATAACTACAGAGATTGACAGATGAAAGAGTAAGAATAGTTTTGTATAAATTTATAACTTTGGTAAAGTGAAAGTATGGATGGCTGCTTAATGTCCTGCAGCAAATTAACATGCATATTCAGGATAGACTACCACATTATTTATGTATGTGCCTGTCCCAAGTCAGGAGCCTGTAATTCAGTGGTTGTCGTTTGTTTATGTGTTACATATTTGTTTTTCGTTCATTTTTTTTACATGAATAAGGCCGTTAGTTTTTTCTCGTTTGAATCGTTTTACATTGTCTTATCGGGGCCTTTTATAGCTGACTATGCGGTATGGGCTTTGCTCATTGTTGAAGGATGTATGGTGACCTATAGCTGTTAATGTCTGTGTCATCTTGGTCTTTTGTGGATAGTTGTCTCATTGGCAATCATACCACATCTTCTTTTTGTATATGTTAATGTAATATGAACATATGTCATTGAAAAGTGGTATGTAAATCAGCATCTAAATACTAGGATCTTTAAATGCAATGTGTCAAGATTAAGAGATAGAAGGTATTGATATTCCTCATTTAATGTAGGAATATGGCCACAGAATTGAACAATCCCAAGTGAATAACTTAGGAGGAGTATAAATCTTTAGAACGTAATAAAACAAAATTTTAAAATCATGTTTGCATATGACAAACCTTTAGATTTGGCCAAATTTAAAGTATTTTGGTATCATAGATACTGCTAAGGCCTGGTAACAAGGGCATATAGGTGAAACCAAAATCACATTCTAATATTATTTTTTTTTATGAACTTTTTTAGGGCATACCATAATGCTCATTTAACAGGGCTGTAGTCAAAAACAAATTACATGGTCAGTATAGTAATATATATTGGCTTTACAAATCTTGTTTTAATTTTACAAGCTAATGGTATGTTCTAATTCTTTTCTATTGTTTGTAGTTGTTACTTTTTAAAAGGATTGAATAATAAACCTGTTACAAATCTGTAAAACAATGTAGATCATAGGTATGATAAAATACAGACTGAAATTCTAGACCTCTTGAAGTCTCGTTAAATTAATATTCAGTCCAAAGTGCATATCCATATCTACCATATGTAAATCTTTTCAATCCCTATAAATCATAACTAACAACTGCAGATATTTAGTAGAGCATATATAAAATTTTAATTCAAAACATGCGTTATAAATTTCAAATAGTAAACTGAAGATCTACTTTTACCGAAACAGAAGCATAAAAGCCAATAAACATAACATGGACAACATGACAAATTGGAAGTCAATCCATAGTTTCTTAAATAATTTCTGTCTTTTAGATATTTATGATTCCAAGAATTTAACTTTCTGCCTCATATGTGACAAGTAAGGAATTACACTGTCTTTAACAGCTTTGCTCTGATAATCATAAGAGGAATTAGCTACAAAATTATGAAACCAATCTTAGAGAAACCAATATGAAAAATTCACAAAAATACTGAGCAAGTTCAACCATCTGTAATTTGTAAAAGAATTCTAACAACCTTTCGCATATGATAAATATGGTAAAACAAAAGAAGACTGAGGTTATTGAAAACTATTAAGTACCAATGTAATCCAGACAAATTATTTACCAATGACATGTGAATGGAAAGAAAGACAAGCAGAAGATGATACCAACTACACTATACACCATTTTTATTGCTGGGGGTTAAAAAATCAGTTGCAATTCCTATTTTAGGATATATTGAAACTAAAGCAGACATGAGATGTCCTAGTTCTGAGAAAAACTGTCATGCTAATATAAGTGAATTTCTCAATCTCTTTAGCCTAAAGAAGTCTTTTAAATTTTTCCTTTTTCTTCCATATTAAAAGACCAAGAACGAATGATCAGAAAAATTAAATTTATTTAAATAATTCCAAAAATTGCCTTAAAATTTATATAATCTAAGAGAAAGGCTTGTGACATTTTAGTCTGCTGCACTGAACAACAACAACTGTTCATAAATATGCTGTAGAAACTGACCCTTCTCCTTGAGTCTAAAAAATCAATTACATGTACATGTACAGTATAATATAATCATTTAGGTCCAACCAAAGGGAAATAATTCAAAAATATAAGCTGACTGAGTTTTACATTAGTTGTTTGTGCATTCCTCATACATTCATTATAATTTTTTAGGATTTTAAAATTAGCATTCTAACATGTGTAAATTATATATGATAGTTATCTTTATTTGGGTTGTTTGATTAAGCTGCTTTTCTATAAAATTCTTCAAATGTTCAGCACAGTTGAACATTAAAAGTAAGAGTAGAAATCCTAATGGATTATATAAATTCCTGAAAGAACCATTTTAAATATCGTTCTATGTTCTACCAACCTGGGCAGACCCTCAAGGGTAGTCAAAGATAGTTAAGCACCCCTTTGGTCATTTTATGTCACAATTATAATTTTAAATAAATCCTCCTGAACTTGAAAGGAAAGATCACCAGTTTTTAACAGAAATGCAAAATTCATAAATGCGAAGAAAAAAAATGTTTGAAAAAATTAGCAGATATAAACATTCTGTTATTACTCCTTACTTACTTTATCTAATATATAAAGTATCAAAATATACAGACCTTCCTGGCATAAATGTAAAAATTTCATTGTTCCAACCCAGGAAAACTGTCATTTGATTTTCATGAGTGATTTTAATATTAAAGGTGAAGAATAATTTAATTTCTTGTTACAGCTTATTATGTAAAGAAACCAGACAATGGTAGTAAAACAAAATTTAAAATTAAAAAGTTTTATCCATATATTAAAAAAAGTCATTGAAATTGACAAACTTGAATGTTTTGTAAGGATAGGGACTAAAGATAAAATTTGGTGAAGATGTTATGAAAACCTACTTCAGGTACTTAGTAACTAACTTAGTAGATAGGAAATTAAAGATTGCAAGAGACTAAAGTGTCTGCAGATCTAACAGAATGAATGAAATTTAATTAAGGAAAGTTCTTCAACAATAAGGGATGCCATCAAAAGATCAATGTAGGATAAAAAACTTAAATCAAATAGTTGGGGGTGGGGATAAACTTGCTGCAAATTTTGTTAAATTGACATCGATTTTACATGTATCCCTATTGGTCAATCAATCATTCCCAAAATTAAGTTAAGAAAGGAGGGGGGTAGGGGGGGGGGGGGCAGTGAAAAAACTATGTAAATTAAGTTTTTTATCCTACATTGAATTTTTGATGTCGTCCCTAAATCTTTGACTAATATATCTGTCTCTATAACTAAATTGATTAATTCATGATAGTAACACAACTATCAGAACTATTTTACTATTTCTTTGCAGTTAGTATTTATTGGTGAAAGAAACTTTAGTGCATGGGGAGAACCACAGACCAACAATTATTTTTTAAAGATTGAAGTGTAGTGCATCTTCCAAGTGAGGAATTAGAACTCATAACCTTGGAGTTGATTGGATGGTAAACAGAACTTTTCAACTAATGAGACCACACTGCCTCAGAGGCCCCAGTCTAAATAACTTAATCCTTCTTCATAAACTCTTAGCCAGATCTAGGATAAAAGGATACCAGAGTTTTCAATAACAATCATCTCCAAACAGGAGTTGTCAACATAAATTCAGACAGTCTATAAAGAATTGCCTGACAGAAAGATAACTTTTTTATAACTTGTGTGACACGATAGATTTTTCTTTCAGATTTGAATTTTTACCTCCATTTTTCTTGCCTTCTGAGTCAGAATCATCATTATCACTTTCACTACCGCTGTCACTACTTATGTTATACCCGTATGTCTTTTCCCATTCTGCATAGGAGGAAAAATTGTGACGGAAACCTTGGTTACGACCTGAAAAAACATTAATGGTTGTTACAATAAAGTAGGAGTTGAAAATCATGTTGTAAATGCCAATAATTGTAAATGTTCCCATAAACACCTGAAAAATAAAATTATTTATTATACATTATTTTTTCATAAAATAAGTGCAGTTACAAAGTTTCTAAATGTCTTATTTATTTTTTCAAAAAGTGCTAAATGGAGAGACAAGCATAACCATGATAACTGAGTATGTTTTGTCCGTTACAATTGTTTATTTGTAATTCTAAAAGATAGGAGTACAGAAAAACTAAATAATAATTGAAATGTATTCAGAAGGGTTTTGAAATTAAACTTTTGACAAGATACTGATAATTTCTAAACAGAGAAAGCAAACATTTTGCTAGAGTAGAAAAAGAAAGAGAATACAGTTTTATTAGACTGCAGAATACACAAACTTCTAGAGTTATGTCCCTTTGGCCACAACTGAACCATATAGTGAGAGATTACAAAATGATATGGAAAAGGAAGGGTTCAAATTTACCAAATGGTAATATTTCTTTTTCCTCCACTTTATTTAAGTCATCTTTATAAATTTCAACTGTAAAAAAAATGTATCACTTCCTTTATGTGAAAACTGGTATGTAAATATGAAGATCATGCAGTTAGTATTTTTGTTTAAAGTGTCCAATAAAACAGAGCATTCAGACCTCTGTAAAGGCCAGCAAAATCTTTTAAATACATTTTTTTAATAAAATGATGTAGAGTTATGTTTTCACAAAATATCAAATTCTTTCCATGATTTTGTCATGCTGTTTTTAACTAAATATCAGCATAAAACTTTATACAAATCAACACTGTGACATCAAATTTATACAAGAACTTGAAGTATTGATATAACTTAATTGTTAATTCTTTTCAATATTCTCAATAACTATTAACTTCTTGTTTTCACTGGAAACTAGAATTCAACTTAAATTTCGCCAAATTGAAAAAAAAAATATTTAAAAAAAAAAATTCTTCAATCATGCCGATTTTACGATTATTCCTTATTTCTTTTTCATGTCTGACAAAAATGTGTTAATCAGCACATTTACTCACATATTTTTCAACATTTGTCAGTTTTCACATAACTGTGCATGCAATACATTCTAGCATCTACAAACAGTATCTAGCATATTCTATCAAAACAATTGAGTAATCATACTCTAGATAACAAAATGAGCATGCTTACACGTAATAAATCAGCATTGAAAAATGTTATCAATTCAACAGAATATACATTTCAAACAAAATTCTACAAGAACTGGCCAGACTAACCACACTTCAGTCAAACTCTTTTGATACCTGAGTCAAGTTCAGCCTCATCATCTTGCTGAACTGTTGGGGGGTCTATCAAGGGAGCTAATCTTTGATTCCTCCCTGAAATTTGACACAACTCATAGCTTTCAATTCAAATTTTGAAATTTTTAGAAGAAAAAAATTTGACAATACAGCCTTTATATATAAAAATTCTACTTTTACACTGTAAACTGTTATTAAGCTTTAGACCTAAATAAACTGTCAAAGACAAGTAGTTTGCCTCCTGAACTAACAGATTTCTGCAATATTCTGTTCAAGTTGTAAAAGAAAAAATGACATATGTCTTTACATATGAATGACAATATATAGGTTAATCCCATTGTATATTTATCTGCACCTTTAACTATACAGACACATGAGTGAAGTGCAAACTTCTAAAACGCAGTTAAACACCGGTGTACTTCCATAAGAATGACATAAAAATTTAAAGGACAGACATTTTCAAGTTTTAATCAAATTAAGTTGTACTACAAATATACAAAATAAATAGGTTGTCAGTACTTTATTGAATTTAATTTGATAAATATCATTTAAAGGACAAATGGTAGAATATTAGTATTTAAATAGTACCCAATCACTCCTTATAATCTTATCAATATTATCATGCTCCCCTATGGTTCATTGCTAAGCAAAATTACAATCTGCCCATGCCAGCATTTTGTGCAAATGAATATTTCTTTATCTTTTTTCTTTAAGGTTCCTTTTTTCCAGTCTACATAAAAAACTCTTTTTTTTAAAGAGCCACAGAAAACTTAAATAAGCATAAATTCAATTATGTCTTACAAACATTCAAACAACATAGAATTCTACCTGAATAGGTTGTTTTTACACTTCTTCGTCTTATATAAAAGGATATTTAGACCGTACAATCATTTTTCATTTTTTCAAATTAATTTTTTGTGTTCGATCATAGAAAATTCATATTTCCTTTACAAAAAGAAATATTATTTATTTCATCAGCTAGTTTGATGAACAAACCTTATACAAACTTGGAATATTAATTAGGCTTACATTTTTCTACATAATCCTTTTCAAGTGTTTCTAAACATAAATTATTTCATCCCTTTTACAAACAACAGTACATTTGCATACTTATTTAGAATAACATATTTATCTTAATAATAATATATATAATATACATCAATGCAGACTTTTTGAAAGGAATAGAAAAAATTATTACAAGCCAACTTCAACTGGTGTTATGCAATTTTCAATTACATGTACGGGTTCTTCTGTATAAATTTTAAGAAGAGCTATTTAAGTATCACGTTTTGTTCAAACCATAAAATATTACTAGTATAAACATAAAGATATGTATTGTGTGAGACCATATCACAAACTCAAACAATATTGACAGTGCTGAATACAGAGGAAACAGCTTACTTCATGAGTCTATATATATACACAAGTAAACAAAGTCACCCTATACTGATTTAAATACATAACAAAAATAACATATTTTAATTTTGTGTGACTGGTTCCATTGGAAATATGTTCACAACGACTACTTTTCGAGTTCGGGTATAAACTGGTTAAATCTTTGATTTTATCAAACCCATTGGTATATATATTTGCACACACACAATAAACTATGTATTAAATGTCCAGTGCTTTTCAGAGCCTTTTTCATAGACTTGATGAGATAAACCCTGCGATGACAAAGCACACCTTACAATCATCCCATACACCAATTGTAGTTGACCTATTGCCTGAAGTATCTGAACAACCATCTTTGCTAGCCAAGGAATAAGATCTGACCTGCTCCACTTTACCCTTCGCACATTTAGTCAGATTTTGGCCTTCTTTTACTTTAAGGGTCCCGATACTTAAGATTAAGGGTTCATTTATGGTTATTGTTAAAGGATGTTTTAGGTTAGGTTTAGGTATTAGGGTTTGCGCTAGTTTAAGGTTTAGGTATGGGTTAGGATAAGGTTTAGCATGTTTCTCTACTGTCATAAAAATTCATAATATCTAATAAAATTAATAGATTTAGCTAACAAACTCCTTATATTTCAATAAGATAACTTTATTTGTTAGTGGAAACTTGTTTTAATGTTAATTAGGCTTAAATTAAAAATTGTTTGCTTTCCCCTCTCTGTGATTAAAGTAAGATAACTCTGGTCAATTTTCCTTACATTCAATCATTATGGAAAGATGATATAGTTCTGTTTTCATTTATAGTCTTTTTCAGAAAAGTTCTTATTGTTTTGAGTAGGTCCCAATTACAATTTTACTCCCTAGCATTCAGCATCAGTTAGAAGCTTCTGGAATAAAGTGGTGGCTATGGTGTACTATTTTGTGTTTGTGCATATGTGTGTTTGTGATTGATTGATTGATTGTTGGTTGCTTAACGTCCAGTGGCAAATATTTCATGCATATTCAGGACGAGAACAAGTTCACAATAATAAATACAATAGGTAGGTTGTTGTAATAGAGGCCATCTAGGATGATGGTCGGGGAAATTTGGACTGCCACTGGAAAATGAGGGTATATTGGATAGGGACAGAAATTTTGCCTTGCAACAGGCTACCTACGGACCCCTCAAAGAGTTGTTGCAAGGGTTCTTAACGTGCAAAGAGCGTGGCACTCTCTTTACACGAGGCATCGGATTTAACATCCCCAATCTGACTGTGTGTTTGTGTTAGGCATTATTACACTTGTATTTTTGTATATTTGTCTTAAGGGATCGAGTAAAGCAAATAATTACATCAGCTTTCTGCTTCATTTGAGTTCTGGCATAATTGTATACACAATTTCGATCTTAGAAACAAATACCTTTACGAGTAGAAGGACGAATGCTGTTGGACATTTTTTATGCATACCACAACTTGAAACAGTGTATTCTTGACAGCACAATTAATGTTTTTCACCGGCATATTGTACATCAAATTAAAAGTAGGAAAAAAGTGTTTTTTTTAATAATTTCCAGGATAATTATGGCTTTAATAGAGAGCAATTTCATGAATACTTGGAAGATGCTTTTTCTGTGACATATTCACTTGTTTCAGAATATTTCCCCCTATATACCTTAATGGTATATCAAGGTATAATAAATGAAATTTTTATTCTGAAACGAGTACCTGTGATCTGTGATTCTGCAGTTTGTTTTTATCGCTCTAAGAAAGTTAGTGATGATGAAGGCAAATTTGGCCTTGCTTATTTTTTTTTTTTTTTTATCTTTATTCAATTCTTCAACATATATATACAACAGATATATTACATATTACACAAAATTATCACAAAGCAATGTTTTAAGTATAATCACATATATATAATCAGCACAATAATTAGAAATTAAATGTTATGACACCTTCGGTTTCTTGTACCAGAATATTATTTTTTAAAAAGTGTTTCTCAAAAACATTTCTCATACATTGACGTATGTAAACTCGGTATGAATACTAATACAGATAACAAAAACATATTTATAAGATAACAAAATAATTCTTTATATTGGTATATATTAATTTTTAACATTTCAAAACAAATAAAAAAAATTATAGATGTACATAAATGTCTTTGATAAACTGATGAAAAATACGAGTATCTAGTACATTACAGATTTTGTAACGATTTTAAATTCAATAAAAAAAACTACATGTATAAGATAAAATTATAACACTGTTCAAGGAAGACAATCAACATATTGACTTTATGGAATTGAACATAGACTCATAGTTCAAAGGAATATAACTCTTGTATACAAATGACACATCAATCGAATTATTTAGCTGCAAATTTGTGCACCACCTTCAGGGAAGATTCTAAATTATCAATATAACCACAAGTTGTTAATCTATAGATACTGACGACTAATAAATGCTAACCACAGTAAAGAATATTTGTTTAAAATTTTTTAACACTTACTCCGAAAAATGCTCGAACTACTTGACTTTCAAAGCTCATAATTAACTATTTACACACTGATATAATATGGTTGTTAAACATTACAAACCTGTAATCGTATAAGACACTATACACCTTGTGTGCTTGCATTAACTTATTCAAAAATATATTTATTTCAAGCCTTAATATTTCGACATGTTGTTTACATTTTATTATATAAATTTTAGAATTCTAATTGTGTCACAAATTCCAGTTCAGATTTTACTAAATACCAATATCCTGATATCGTCAGGTAAATATGCTATTAGGTTTGAGTTAAAGGATAGTTTAGTGTAGCTTTATATGAACCCTAAAGTAAAAGAAGGCCCAGATTTTGTAATCCATTAGCAATGATTAGGTAATGGTTTCCATAATAGATGCGGTTGTAACTAGCTAAATCAACATCAAACTGTCTAAGATTGTCATGTGAAATGTAGAATATGTAAATAAAGAATTACCATGTGCAGATTGTGCAAGGCGTCTTTAAACCCCCAAAAACATAGGCCTGCAATTACTGTTGTTAGTATATAGGTGTCATGCTGACCTCCAAAAATCAGTCCATTTATCAGTATACACATAAAAATGGTACAAAATTGAGGGTGTTTGCTGGCACTCTGGAAGTGCAAACATATCCTGCTTCACTTGTAGCACCCTTCATACTGCTCACTGTAGAACAGATTTGGTGATGTTGAGGGAAAATGAACGGGATTTTGTTAAAGACAAGTGCAGCTTATAAGACTGTAGTCATAGATATTCAATAAATGGAAAACCAACTTGTGATATAACAATAAAAAAAAGTTTAAATAATGTGATCTGGACCAAATAACTTTTTTTTTTTCAAGTGAATAAAAACATTCTCTTTATAACACACACAAAACTGTAAACCCTGTTGGTCTTTTTGATGTGAATCTACATTCCACAAATTACACTTTATGAAAAGCATGTCCCACAACCATATAACTTTTCCTATAATCTTGTCTGATTATCTTACAAACTTTATTAATTCTGAAATACATGTCAAGAAATCATAAAATCTTAAGACCATTCATACATATCCAATCTTATTGACAGTAAAATGTACAATCTGTCAGATAACGTATGCATGTGCAAAAATCATAAAACTTTAAGACCCCTAACAGGTGAATCGATAATTCTATTATATTTCTTCAAAGACTGTTTATAACAACAAAACTTTCATTGCTAAGTTTCTTTTCAACTAATTTCCGGAACTAATTCAAGGTTAACTCTTAAAGAGATACAAAAAAAAAAAGACAGGTAATTTTATCAAAATGACTATCAATAAACAGATATCTCTTCAACTAATTTAACTATATCAAATTGATATTGCGGTGAAAGTTATGTGGCTTAAAACTTATAAAAAACATGTCATTGTGATTGATTGATTGATTTTTTGTGTTTTAACACCTTCAATTTTACTCTTGGCAATATCATGGCAACTAATTTATATTGGCAGAAAGAGCCGTTATCACAAGGAGACCACCTGTCTCGGACAGGTTAACTGGCAATTTTTGTCAATTAAAAAAGGTCTTGAACCCTACTGCCACACCTCATTTTTGACAGGCTAGTGATCATAAAATTCATAAAAATAGTTAAATGTTTGATCAGAAGATACTTAAATGTCAACCAGAGTAAATGCATACTGTAAAGTAAGAAATAATTGTGAGCATTTATTAGGTTAACATGCTGAGTTTTAATGAGATAAAAAAGAGTACTATAGACGGACATATAGTGCTTAATATGTGTGAGAAAGTTTGACTTAATTGATTTTTGTTTTGTTTACGTTCCTTTCTTTGTCAAAAAATGGATTATCCTGATTAAGAGTCTTATTAAAAATGGTTATGAAAAATCTTAATGACTAGTAGTTACAAATATTAAAACTGATTTGTAGAGTTGTTTTGTAGTTTTTGGTTATTATTTATCAGATCATTTGGTTTATTTTTCAAAAGTGAAATTCCATGAGAGGATAAAGAAGTAATTTTCAAGAAAGCATAATAAGATATCTTCTATTTTTAATTTTATCTCAAACTTACATGGTGTTTTGAATGAGGACATTGTCTATTATAAATTAAGTGTGATATGGTGATCCAATATGTTAGAGGACATTAATTTGTGTGTTATGTTTTCATTTCTACTAAAAAGACATAACCAATTCTGTTGTTAACCTTTAACTACAACAGTGATATTTTGTCAGAAAATTTTCTAGTCCACTTATTTGATTTCAAAACCGCTTAAAATTCCTGTAACCTTGAAAAGAACATATATATACGTAAATGTAATCCTTACAAAGTCATTTCTACTCTCTATTTAAAATTTTACAGATAAATAGGAGAGAAAATAATTTACATCTGATTAAACATAACCTTACCATTACAGGGAGCGATACTGACAGCTCGAAAGGACAGATTAACTTCCCAAGGATTTTCATGTTCAACACTGATTAACGGTGTCTCTGGCACTCGAGATCGGCCCATTGGATGCATCAAGAATTTCAATATACTGCTACATCCAAAACACAGATATTATCCTTTTTAAAAAGAATTGGAAAAAGTAATCACTCAATCAGTGATGAACAATTTTCGTGTCAGAATTGAATTATGTGCTATCTATATGTATATCTCTTCCTAAATAAACTGTACATAAAGAAAAATGTTAAACCTTTGTGAAGCATATTAAACATGCAACATCTATTGAAGTTTTATAAACTTTCTAAATCCTAACATGCAATATCGAGATCTACTTCAAAAAAGGTATTCGGTTTACAAATATAACATTTAATAAATTCCACAGTTACTGACAAATGAATTAATCCTTGTTATGATGATTTAAAAAATCAATCTCTCGTTCCATCAGATTTTCTAAACATGTCAGTATTTTATTCTATCCATACAATAAAAGTACAGTCAAGTATACAACTTCAATATTAGTCTGATCGGCCACTTATTGAAGTGTTGGTATTGACATCACGGCATAACGATGGCACGCAATCACATTCATTATAAAAATCAATCTCACAATAATCAATGGATGGTGATGAATGTCAAGAAAAGTTCAATTAATTTTCACCCTTTTTCTGTTGTATGTTTCATTTATACATATTGATAATTCAATACTTCTACACTATGAAAATAGATAAACAATTTCACACGGTTACCACTTTTTTTACACAAATAAATCACATCTTGTCAAATTAAGAGTTATTAAATATATTTAACCGGTATAAAACATTTCTAGTGTAACAACTCCAAAATCTACTGTCATATGAAAGACTTATTCAGTCCAAAATTTAATCCTGTTCAACAAAATATTGTCATTGAGAGGAATATGACAAAGTCTTTTTAAATAGCAAACCTCACATCAATTCAAACTAAGGCTCTTACATTGATTAAATCATAATAGTTTTGTTAATTATCAATAGAACCAATTTAGACACATACAAATTGAGACATTGGACCTTAAAAAACATTTATTTGTAAGGACATTACTTCACGCTGAGCAATTTATCACGTTATTGAATTAATTCATATTTGAATGGGTACATGCCAATACAAAAACTGCAAGATAAATGCAATATATATTTGAAAATAGTATATTAGTATTGTAAAAATGTAGACAACCCAAAACAGGTTATCATTGCTGGATCTCCCTCAAGGCTTAATTGATCATAAGCTGTATTTATAAACCTGTTTAACACTTCAGAAATGAGCTGTTTAAATGAAAACCAATATTATACAATTTGTCCAATCTCCTGGAAACATTTAATTGAAAAGATTATAGGTACAAAAATAAAATGTATCGATAACAGTTTTTATAGGAAAATAGATTGTTTTAAGTGGGTGCATAATTTGTAATGGAGGTAGACGTTTCCTTTATTTGCACATGGTTGTAACATTCTAATCTTAACATCTATTGATTAAAGCAATCTTAATCAAAATTTAAATAAAAAAGATATTTTTTTTAAATTAAAGAAAAGAAACCAACCATCCATCCATAACACTTTCCTGTAATTTGTTTCCTTTTATTGTTCTTCTCTACAAAAAAAAAATCATGCATCATTTCATGTCAATTATATTTTTTCACATTAGTAGTTTCGTAGTGAGATAAAAAGGAAATGTTTTTCCAAAACAAATCATTTTTCAGTTTCAAAAATTGCAAATTTGCATTAACATATTTTGAATCATAAAACAGTTAAATTTAAGCCTTTTTTTTTTTTTTAACTTTTTAGTCCTAATCTTTTAAAACTGTTATAAACTCCCTTATCCAATATAGTCAAGCCCCTCTCCAAATGAAATCGCCCCCATTCAAGATTCTTATAATCAAATTCATCGGAGTTTTTATGGAAATTTCACCCTAAAATTTATGGAGGTATCTGATAAAAAAAAAATGGAAGGTCCTATCCTTGCAGAAAGACTTTATTTTGAATAATTGACAAGTTTCCTTAGTTACATGGAGTTATCATTATAATTCATCCAATATCATTAAATAAGATCATCATATATTGTATGGGGTCAGTGAGGTTTATACCAATTAGACTTATCTCAATCATTTGAGAATATACGTATTTAAAAAGTTACACAAGGCTAGTATGGGTTTAAATGCATTACCAAGGACTATAGCTTTAAACACTTGAAAATGCCATAGATCAAAGACAATCATTGAATTAATGAAATATGGAAGTCACATGTATTTTGAAATCTTCAAAAGCCACTCTTTTTTTAAAATGAGAAAGAGATATGAGCCTAGTAACAATATATGCAAACTTATGTCGTTGTTTTTAGAAGGAATGTCAACTTATCAAACAACAATCTTTAAATGCATTGAATCATTCTAATATATCTTATAGTATACATAGATATGTATGAAGACTTGCCTGCAATCGCAATAATTTATCTAGCATCTTTGTTCATTTTTCAAAAATTGTATAATAGATGCACGGAATAATTTCTTGCATAACAAAATTTATGTTCGCAATTGCTACCTTTTTGGGGTACTTGAGTAGTTCCCTTCAACTTTGAGAAAAAAAAATATACATAAAAATTTTTAATTGGGCAACCAAAATAGAAACTTAATCCCTAAGAATGATAGTGGTTTGTAAACAGTTTTGTCTGGATTTTTTCCCCAAACTCTTTAGCTTTTCCTGTCTTTTGACAAAAGGCACCGGTAATACAAAAGTTTTTACTGACTGTCAAAATACTTCAGAATGCATCCCAGCATTATGAATAATAATAAAACATTATATTCCATTGTTATAATAAACTGTATCAGTTGTATGCTTACAAACTTCTAAAAACTAAGTAATAGTAAATTCTATTTCCTGTTTTTACATGTTGTGAAAGACAGAGCATATATGATGAGAACAGTGTCAAATAAAGAAAGTTTCAGTGTTTTGCTAATTCATTTATCAATTTTAATGTTGCTTAAACCTCTATGCTAAATATGCACAGGACAGCTTGGGTTATTTACCTTTGCTCAATATATTCAACATGGAACAAAATAACAAAGATTAAACTAAAATATACATCATAAGAAATAACAAAACATTAATTCTTTTCATTTCTTTCAATTAAAATTTGAAGAAATGAAAAAAAGCTAAATAAGATTGGGAATATTCAATCCATACAATGATTTCAGAATTTTTTTTCTATCTAAACATTTATGTGTTACCTCTATACTAATAATATGCTTAGGACAGTTTGGGTTATTTCCCTTTGTACAATATATTCAACATGGAAACAAAATAACAAAGATCAATTTTATACATCATAAGAAACAAAACAAAACAATTCTTTCCATTTGTTACAATATAATTTTAAAGAAATGAAAAAAAGCTAAATAAGATGGGTAAAATTCAATCTGTACAATGATTTCAGAAAAGTTTTTCTATTTAAATATTTATGTGTTGCTAAAACCTCTATACTAATAATATGGATAGGACAGTTTGGGTTATTCCCTTTGCACAATATTTTCAACATGGAGCAAAATCACAAAGATCAATTGTATACATCATAAGAAATAACAAAACAATTCTGTCTATTTATTTCAATATAATTTTGAAGATATGAAAAACTTAAATAAGATGGGTAAAATTTAATCGTACAATAATGTCAGAACGGGTGTGAGATATTCATCAAAATCAATATTTAAATTCAAAAGTCAACTCTAGACGATGTTGACATATTTTACTGATAAAATAAGTAAACAATTTGATAAATAAATCATCATTAAGTCCCAAATCCTTAACAATTTTCAAATTAAACACAGGTGTGTACACTAACACAATTAAAGTTAAAGCACTCCAGCTAGAGGTGTGTAAATGGTATGATTGCCAATGAGACAACTATCCACAAAAGACCAAAATGACACAGACATTAACAACTATAGGTCACCGTACGGCCTTCAACAATGAGCAAAGCCCATACTGCATAGTCAGCTATAAAAGGCCCAATAAGACAATGTAAAACAATTCAAACGAGAAAACTAACAGCCTTATTTATGTAAAAAAATGAACAAAAACAAATATGTAATACATAAACAAACGACAACCACCGAACCACAGGCCCTCGACTCGGGACAGGCACATACATAAATAACGTGGCGGGGTCAAACATGTCAGCGGGATCCCAACCCTCCCCCTAACCTGTCATTAAGGTGGTATGGGTGTCTTCCTCCATCTTGGATTGTAAAAAACAGAGAATCAAAGGTCCAGATTTTCCATCAAGTTAGCAAAATTTGATGCAGGAATGCAGATGTTTAATGTACATTTTCATTTAAAAGTACCAATTTATAAGAATATAACTTCTAAATATTGATATTTTTGCAAATGTTAATTATTTTTGGTTGTTTTTTTGGTTTTTTTTTAAATTGGCATTTTAAGGGGAGGTAACTCTAAAAAAAGTGCATTTTCTGAAGGATTCTGTATGGAATTTTCCTATTTTGTATTTTAGCCGGAAAAAACGTACGGTGACCCTATCTTTTCTTTTGATATTCTCAAAGCAGTGTCTGAAAGCTATCTTTTCCTGAAGAATTTAACAATTCTATCATTTTGTTTAGTTTCTAATCACAAAATGGTGTTTTTTCCTGTATAATCCATACAAAATGTGTCATTTTGTCCCGTCCTGTAGCTTGAGAAAATGTGCGGTGACCTATCATTTTTATTATATTTTTCAACATGTATCAATAGATACCATGTTTTGGCAAAGTATGAACAAATTCTATCATTTTTATTTTAGACTCCCATACCACCTTAATAGTAACAGAAAGACATCTTGATAATTAAAGAATCTTCGTGAATGCGCTCACATACCCCCTATCCCCACATTGTAACTGGAGGAATAAAATAACTGTAAGAAAAAAAAATTGTAGAAGAAAAAGAAATTCTGTTGTGTGGTTTCAGAGGAGTTGCGATGACAAACTGTTGCAGTAGTCTATTGAAGCAAATAAGTTCAAAGGGGCGTAACTCCTAGAACAAAAATTGAATCATAATTTCCTGTCGATATGCACATTTACATAGTAGTATGTCCTTATTTTCTATAAAGTTTTCATGAATTTCTGTTGTGTGGTTTTAGAGGAGTTGTGATGACAAGAAACAGGACTGACGGACTGGCAGACTGACGGACAGACAGACGGGTCAAAAACATTATACCCTCTGCAACTTCTTTGCATGGGGTATAATAAATTTCAATGAAATTCAAAATTTAATTTTATCTTGTTGAATAATATTTTAATCAGCTGAGTGTTATGGTACAATCTATATACTGTGGATTCATTTATTTTAGTGGACATTAATTTTTTGTGAACTGAGGAAAACTTGCATTTTTCGGAATATTTGATTACATGTTTTAGCCAATCTAGCTATGCATTCAAAGTCTATAGAAAGTTATATTTCATTGAACACCTGTACCCATGACACTCACAAAAATTGGCATCTAACAAGTAACAATGAATCCACTGTATATCAATAATAATAAACTAGCTAAAACTCACTGTAGTGAAAAACTTCCTAATCTCAGAAAAAAACCACATAGTAAGTGCTGTTCTTCTGCATTTGATAAAACAGGAATTACCAAAAATATAGGAAAGTACTACAGATCATACAATTCACCAACAACCAACTCCTTCACGACAATAGATCTACACACAAACAGGAATAAAAGCAAACAGCATGTATATATGGTCCAGATAGTCTGTATTGTTACAGGCAAGAAACAGGTTTCGGTTTAACTCCACAGAACACAAAACCTCCAACTTAGCCTTACATGACCATGTGTCTTAAAGGAAAGCACACTTAAAAAAAAAATGTATAGGCAATGTTGACAATGTTTTTGGTTTGATAAACTTATGCTGATTCTGATATATCTAATTCATTTCATCTTAACATCATTGTTGAAATATGCTCAAAATTACAAGAATACACAATTTTTATGGTACCTTGATTATTTCAGAAATCATAGTGCTGCAGCACGCTAGCTAGCTGCTGCTGTCAATTTTCTTACCCCTAAATTGTACAAACTCATACTTTGATACTACAAATGCATACAAATTATATGTTACCTGATTTTCCATCAAAATCACAAAATATCCTAGACCCTATGACAATCATCTACTGAATAACAGAATTTTACAGAATTATAACAATTCCAAGCTTTGTCATGGCACCAAGTAATGTTTTGATGTATTTAACATACAAAGTGTCAACATAATCAATATTTATGCAGGAGATTACATGATCTTTTTAGTGAATTACAGGAAGCATTCAAAAAACATCCCAAGATGTTAATCAATGATTTGTCAATTAATTTTACACATTTTCAGGTTATGCAAATCAGGTACTGATCTGAACAATTTCAATATCAAAAATAGAAAATGCATACTACATCAAACCATTAGACTTTCAACAACATAAATGATGAGCTCAGCAAAATAAATACAAGATTTTTTTTGGCAAACATATCTTAGTTAATCCAAATAAATATATCTATTTGGGACTATAACCATTTGTCATTTTTGAAATGACAATTTCTTAAGGGACCAGCAACAGTCCTAATGTCGTTTTAAACTGTATGATGTAAAAATTGAACTATTAATCAAACCAGGCAAAGAATGGGTTTTAATGTCCCCTTTAAGGGGGCTCAGGTGTCTTCCTACATCTTGGATTTTGAAGTAGCAGATAACATTTGGTCTCGACCTTTAATGAAATGTGCAAATTTTTAGAGTAGTATGTAATTTATGTGTAAGACTTGTATTAAAAATGCAGAACATCATGTATTTTGCCATATTTAAAGCTGTTATTTCTAAAAAAAAAAAAAACACCATATTTGTGTTTGATAACTTTGCCAAATAAGGGGAAACAACTCTGTTAGGAGGGGAGATAAATCAGAAAAAGTAATTTTATAATAGAAAGTGTAGTGAAATAACCTATTTTTTTAATATGTAGCAAGAAAACAAGTTCAGTGACCCCCTTTTTCTTTTTCTTATCAGAAATCATGTTATAAGAGTTATCTTCTCACATTTTATCTTAAAATTGTATGGTGTAGTTTTCTTTTTATCACACACATTGGATTTTCCATGCATAATGTATACAAAATCTGATTAGTTAATATTATTTTATGCTTTGCGCCACCTTTAGCTTGAAAAAACTTGGTGTCCCATACTTTTTTTTATATTTTTGAAAAAAGCATGATAAAAACTTCATTTGACAAAAAATTAAAAATTTCTATGGATTTTGATTAAGACACCACAGCCACCTTAAAAGTTGTACTTTATATAGATGTTCTAGGGAAATGCTCATTCTATAGGCACACACATGTAACCCACTGAGTGCCAAATACTCAATTTCTCTATATTAGGCCAATTAAAATTAATTGATAGATTTTCATCCCCGCCCGCCCCTCTGAAATCGTCCCGCCCCGAATTTTTTTATTTTGAAAAATTTACGATTTCCGGATTTTGTTCATTTCCGTTACCGTTAAACGTCAATGATTTCGTTTCTTTCAAAACTACTTGTTTCAATTTTCGTTTTTCGTATTTCATCGAGTAATTTAGAGGGAAAACGGTAGTATTAAATTTTCCCAGCATTAGGTTGGCCTTTTGTGTACCCAAGGCAGGTGAAGGAAGTCAAATTATGAACGCTGTGATTGGATGTAAGGGTACAATACATTTTTTATTTATCTATGAATAACTGCAGTGTGTATATTTACAACATAAATTTTGAAACCTATTGAAATATTTTCTAGAGAATTATTCGAAAAGACTTGCAAAATTTCATAAATTTGGTGCAAAATGACGGTGGGCATGGATAACATAAACAAGCTCCGTTGGAAGTTGGTCATGATACTATTTGGCTTTAATTTTTAAAACAGAATAATTAAGTACTAACACAACATATAACTGTTTTATCCAGGTTTTTATCTTAAAAAGTGGTAAATTTAGAAAATGTTAATATTGTCGCCTATGGCAGAATAAATAGTACCGTTTTCCCTAGAACGACTCTACAGATCTATGATGACAACATCATCTACCGAGAATAGAGATTAATTATGGGAAGGGCATAAAATAATCGGGTTACGATTAATACACTGTTCCAAGAATGTAAATCGCTGCGACATGACACAAATTTCTATGATTAGAAAACCGTGGAAATTATTATTGATACTGTACAATGTCAATGACTTTGTGTCAGGAATTTTGGACTGTGAATGATATCCCAAGCTCAAGAATTGTGGAACACGTTGGTACAAAAATGACTGGATTAAAACAATTGACACAAGCTCGAACTTGTTAGATTTTTGAGATATATTGAGTTCAAAAAGTCGGCAAACAGACACTTAGATTTACCCATGGCTATTGTTTTTTTGTTGAGAAACATCAAACAACCTTTGCCCCAATACCCTCATGTTTAATGAATTCTATTCTTTATTTACCTTAAACAATACAGTTTATCGGTATAATATGCATAACTATACCCTCAATAGAGTCATTAAACACCTTCTTATTATTGTTAAATTCATGTTTTACATTGTTATGATTGTTATTATATTTGCATCATGCATAAGAATCTTAAAAGCACCAACCCTTTTATTTTCAACACTGTTTGAATTTTCATTTTATTCTGTACACATAATTCTTGTGTTGCATACCAATGCATATTTGCTTCATTCTAAGAAAGCAAAAGTAACTTAGTGTAGTTATTCCAACTGAAGAGAGCATTTTTCCATGTGTTTGCCTTTTACTAAAAACAATAGGTTTTTAAAGTGGCAACATGTACATGTAGAACAGTGTTTGCCAATCAGAGAGATTAATTTTCAGAAGTTGAAAAATTATGTACGATTCCTTGTACATGTAAATACATGCTATAAGCTTATTATTACTCTTGCATATATGAAAGAAACGTCACAAGATGGTTTGATATGAAATAAAAAATAAAAAATAAAATCCTCCCACCCGCCTGAATTTTTTCAAAAATTTGGATGAAAATCTACTAATTAAATTTAGTTGGCCTTATAGGATGCAACTAACTGATGCATTGCAGTAAAATTTAAGACTATTTACCTTCTTATTATAAAGCTTAAAATATCTTTGTTAAAAGGGAAATTCGTTGTTTGAAGTGTAAAGCCAAATAAAAAAAGGTTTGGTGAATTTGTTGCTTTAGTTGCTATGGTAACATTAACAAGAAATCAACAAAATATTTCAAGTCAAACTTTAAACAGTACAATGGAATATTCCTAAGAAAAGTTCAGACATATTAAAAACTTCAAAGTCTTTTCAGTACTACTTATTTGGAATCAGTCAATGAGTTTTATCAATAATTCCTAATTTCATATCGGTTTCCTTAGAACTACATGCCCAGCAAAGGGAGATAAGTGTGATTTAAATACCTACATGTTATAACTTAAATAAGATTACTAAAAGGTTAACAATAAACATGTCCATTATCAAACAGATAAATATTTACATATATGTTTAAAATTCAATGTTATCAATATTTGAAACAATAAGTTAAAATTTACTTCTACTATGCTGGCTATTTGTATTAGTTTGTATTACATGTATTACAAATATATCACATTGATTAAAACATAGTTCAGCAAATTATAAAATTCATAGTACTTAATTGAAATCTAACGTTACATGTAGATAAAATAACTATATTTCTAAGAGTAAAAAAGAAACATGCAATGAACATGCAATAAGGTGAAACTCTGATTTCAAAATAAATCAAATTCAATGAAGCCATACTTTAAAAGTGCATCTATAATTCAATTGTGTTGTCATATATATAAATCATTGGTTTCCTTTTAAATGAAAAACAAAACTTCTATGCTCCACTGCTCTGAAAATTACTTTTATTTTTGTTCAGTAGGTATTCAAATACTGTAAAGCAATGTTTAAAAAATTAAAATATCCATATATCAATGACCATTGAATAAAGCAAGTGATACTAATGACATGTCATACACTCTGTCTATATATCTATAAAACATTCATGAATTGCAAGAAAGATGTTCAACAAAAACTTTCATAATTGAATATGGTACTTGTACCTGTAAGCGGTAAAGTTATGCCAAGGCTGGTTACGTACTGACCCCCTTAAAATTAATTAAGAAATCGATCTTTCAAGTCATTCTCTTTGTTTTAATTTAAACATGGGTAGGTTTTATATACAGGGAAAAATTTTGTAAAATATTGACAAATTTTATGCCATCTCAAGAAACCAGTATTTTTCATACATGTATAAAGAAATTACATTTTTAATTGTAAATTTCATATGAAAACATTTAGTAAGTCAAAGCCATAAGTCTTAATCTAATCATTTACAGAAAAACTCATTTGGGTCTAAAAGTAAGTTCATAATCTTCTTTTGAAATAAAATACAATTCCATAAAAATTTGAACAGGTGCTCCAAGCTTAACTTGCCATAATTTGGGGTCATAGTGTTGGCACATATTAAAAAAAAACAACAATATATAAAATAAAATATCATACAACTGTAACCAGTACTAGTATCAAATAATCAATAACCTCTCATTAATAATTCAGACAGTTAATTAGAAGATACAATTTCCATACAAACTGCACCTTTTTTTTTAAAAGCAAAATTGAAATTCAAGCACTAATATGTGGAGAAACTTCAAGGTTATAAAATTGTACTTAGTCAGATATATATAGCTTTCACTACTACATGTACTAATCATACAAACAGAAATCAAAATTAAAGACAAAAAATTATATCTCAAAACTGAACTGAAAAGTGTTATTTTCATTAGAGTCAAGGGTAATTTAATCATAGCTAAGTCAAAATATAAAGGAAGACATGGAAAATATGTCATGAGACAGCAACCCATCAACACACAAACAAACAAATAAACAAAAAACATCTTAAGGTCAATAGTAAATAAAATATAAGTTGTATTATAACTTATCACATTATTAACATTATCAAATTCAGAACAAAATTTTCTGAACTTTCATTTTCAATAATAAAAAAAAAGGTCCCATGGTCATCAACTAGCAAAGGTTACAATAATCGCCACATATGCTTCTTGATCAGCACTGAATTTATACTTTTAGTTCTGACTGCTATATTTAAGCTTGATCAATACAAACTGATGTTTCTTATAAAAAATCTATTTTTCATTGTTCCTGCAAGGCTGAAATATGGACTCACAAAAATACAGGATTTGTTTTTCGAGCGAAAATTTTGTACTGAGTAAAGTTTTTACTGAAAGGCCTAATTTTTACAATGTTAAAGAATAATTTTAGTATGGTAATTTTCAGAACTGTCTGGAATCTGTATCTTGTTTCTTCAGATCATACATGATCCTGCACACTGGTAACTCTCCTACCACTGCTGCTACATGTAGTCTGATCCATTATTCCCTGTAATTAGCCGTCTTGTCTTTTCTACTTAACTTTGTATAATCTTTATTAGTTTTGTCTGATTTTATGACAACAAAAGTTATATACAAATATTTATTTTTCTTCTAAAATAACAACAGTTTGTACCTTTTTCTATTAGCCTATTAGGGTCCACAAGTATTTATGATTTCACTACAATGGGCCAGGAAAATCTTAAAGAGGAGGCAATATAAAAGGCTTTGGTCAGATTCAAATTGAGCATAAATGCTCTTCTAAAGAAAGGTTCATGAATTTCCTATGATGTAATTGCAAGTTTCGTAGTTTAATTTTTGGTTATTAAGGGGGTTCGCGGGTCTAAATCATTTATAAAGGATTTCTCTATATTTTTCTATAAATTAACTTTATCTTATAGTTAATAGAAAAATAAAATAAAAAAATGGGGTCACCGTTCATTTGCGCTCACAATCTGCCTTCGAAAGAAGCATACATCTTTGTAAAAGTGTTTGTTTTCTCTGTTGAACAAATAGGAGAAATAAATGTAATATCGAAATAAAAAAAGAAATTTATTACAGAAATCGCTCAAATTTTACAATAATATAGTTAAGTACAGCATATATCGAAATGACAATAAAAAATATAGGTCACCGATGAGTTAAAAGAGATATTTCAATTTCAAAGCCAAAAAAATGGCATTTTTCCACCAAAGGGAGATAATTTGGAACTTTTTCAATGATGTTTACATTTTAAAAGTCATCTGAAGCCAACACGAATTAATTGTTTTGAATTTTTTTTGTACCATATGATAAAGTAAAAACTACAAAAGGTAATAAATAAAATTTGTAATGAAAAACAAATGTTTAATTTTTTTCAGAAATTTTTATACCCTCGAGCCTCCTTTTAAAAAAAAGTGAAATACATGTAGTATCTAAAACATGTGCTAAATGTATGTTCATCAAAAGATCTTACTTTTATACAATTAAGTAACAATTTTGTTTCAATTCACAGAATATATAAATGTAAATCTGCAACATAGAAAAATTGTCTGTTTTCCTGATAGCCAATGTCAACTGTCATGACTGTAAATATATATGTAAAATAAAGTAAAAAAGTAACATTAATTATCATCCCAATTCTTAAACCAATGGGCTACAAATAACACTGACTGTTACATGTAAATGATAAATGATATTCATATTTATTATTCTAAGCAAAAAGTGCCACAAGAAAAGTGTCAAAATATGCCTCATGAATGAATTGAGCAGCTATCAATTCTTAAAATATATGTTCCGGACCATATGAGTATTTGGACCATACGCGTATGGTCATGACCATATGGGTATATACTCTTATGGTCCGACCATACGCGTATGGTCCGACCATACGCGTATGGTCCGACCGAACGCGTATGGTCGGGGTAATTGACACTCTGTAACAGTTTACTTTTAATACTTTTAAACTCTTCATATGGTATGACCGTTCATTAAAAAGACGCTATCATATAGGTAATTTTATTTTTATATTATAATGAAAAGATTAGCTAAATAAAAATTAGAAGTTTCACATATTTAATTTTACTTACTTGTCAAAACTATAATAAACACATTTTATACCGATGGTCATTACATATTTGTTATTACGAGTGAATGGCAATATGTGGACTTAAAAATAAATTCCTAAAATTTCGTAATGAACTGTTACACAAGAAGTCACTGGAAAGTAAAAATAATACATTGTCATGTAACCATCATTTTTTATTAAGATAAAGTTTTTGTATTATTGAAACTTATATATATAATGTAATTTAAAAAAAAAATCCTATATGGTCCAAATACTCATATGGTCCGGCCCGTTAATAACCAAACGAGTATTATACTCATATGGTCCGACCATACGCGTACGGTCGGACCATACGTGTATGGTCGGACCATATGAGTATACGCATATGGTCATGACCATACGCGTATGGTCCAAATACTCATATGGTCCGGAACATATATAAATTTCATTAACATGTTTAGTAGGAAAAAAATAGGACGAAAAGATTAAGACTGTCAGACTGAATGATGGTATCCCTCTTTTTTTATTAGAGTCTTATTACATGTTTGATGGGTTTTTGTCTGTTTATATGCACAAAACACGGTGAATCGTGGTATTCATATCATTTGAAGTGTTTCAACAGGTCAAAATTATTTTGTACAAATATATGGGAATTCAATGAGAAGAAATCAATCTTTGCTATATATTGTATTCAATTACTGTTTAGTAGGCATTCTAATTCTTTTGTCCTTTGTCACTGTATCTCTATAAATCATTCTGGCTTTAAAAACTTCAAACAAAATAACAGTATTTGAATTTTATCATACAGTTTGAAGGTTTGAAGGTTCCAACATGTAAGAACTATCTTCAAGCCTTCATATTTAACATTAAACATTTTACAACTTGTTATAAATTAAAGTATAACTTATCAATAAAATATAGCATAGATAAATATTTCAAATGAACATAGCCTGGTAGGTTATTAAGTGTTCGAATTACCTGTATAGTAGCCATAGTGCTCCAAGTGCTTTCTCATAAAACTGTCATATGGATTCTGAAATAAAAAATATATATTAAGAGTAATCTTCTCTGAAACCTCTTACATTGTTAAAAATAAGTTAATAATCGTTTCTTTCTTTTTAAATATATATAAACATGTAGCAAAAAGTCATTATACCAACATAACCAAAGAGCTGGTACTCTGTTTTAATCAAAAGCGGGTAAATTTTGAATTATTATTCAAAAATGGAAATGAAAAAAATTAGAAAAAAAAAAATGAAGCTAAAAAGCAGCCCACTGAAAATATAATTCCAAGAAAAACAAAGCTTATGATGGTATACATGTAAATTTCATTGTACTTGTAAGAAATACAAATTATATACACTCATATATATATGAGAAAATTAAATACAAAGTCTGAATATTTTACAGCTCCCATACAATGTAGATGTGACTTTTGTCTGTTCAATATTGTATTCATACACTGACCTCCTGATATTGACATTACGTTGTCTGTCTCAGGTTACTGTTTAATAGCTTTTTTAAGTAATATTGAGACTTTTGTGCACAAATTTGTTTTACTGTGAGCCAATATATTGTTGTATATAACATGTAAAGTCATGAACATGATGACAGAAGTTTATAGTAGGAAAAAAAGAAATTACTTAAATTCAAAAGTCTATTATATTTTGATTTTGGGTACATGTGCATTTTAAAATTTAGTTCTATAATTCATGTATGTAAATGTAAGTTAAATTTGTCATTTAATTTAACATCACATCGAATACTTGGCTTATGTATTTCTTAATTATGGAAGTCAATGACCATACTTAATATTTCTATTGGATTTTCTTAAATCATAACTATAACAAAACAAATATGTAGTGTAATTAAATCCTCTAAAAATGAGAAATATTTAGACCTGAGGATTAAACTATTTTAAATGTCCGACTAAATTGTGATTTACATGTGTCAATGAATACTTGTTTTTAATATTATTTTACTGCATATTCTGTCTTCTGAGGAATACACAATTTTAAAACTTATTTAATTGATTTCTTTCACAATATCCTTTCATTGGAAAATATGAAAATTTTCTGATCTAAACTTTTAAATATATTTTTTGATATCAGTTTCAAGATTATTGAATGAGAATTTCAATCAAGATTTAAATTTACGGTATCTGCTAAAACTGCTTGAGGTAAAAAAAAAGTTATTAACTTGGCTTAAAGTAAATCTTACAATATAATAATGTATGTACATGTTAAATGACTTTCTCCAGTCCTACTTTGGGCAATTTGCCTTAAAGTTTCACTTTCATAATTATATTTGTATAAGTGTATATGGACCATAATTTGCTATTGGGCTCCGTTTCCTATAACTATAGAAAAGTGATAAAATTTGAATTACTGTAAGAATAAGTAACTACATCTAAAGATGCCATTATTTTTATTAACATACAAGTGTATGCTACTCTTCCCTAGAAAAAAAATTGAAATATACGAATTTCAAAGATTCTACAACCGTATTTTTGTGTCGTTTCTCGCGTTACTTTTTGCTTCCGAAGAGCATAACGCTGACTGATTTATAGATAATCGTCACCGGCAAATTCGTAACTTTTGCTTTCAAATAACAAAGAACATCGACCAATAAGAATAGTGAGAAGAAAATGCCGCGAACTATAAGTATTTATGTAGCAGATGTAAGAACAGTGGCGTGATTTTTGTGTCCGATTTCGTAACGCAAATTTTAGATGATGTAATCTGCTTTGTTGTAATAGAATTCTTAAAAACAATATGCAAATATGAACTCTCGCGAGATGTTCAAACAGGTAAATCAGAGATGATTTACATTCTTGTTTTGATCTTCGTAATAATTAAGTAAGAAAATGACGTTATCGTTATGCGTTACATTTCACACAAAACAGAAGTCCAGTTATTTATTAAAATTGTTTTTGTCCTTAAGTTCTAATCATTTCCGGTCATACGTGAAACATGTGACTAACATGTGATCACGCCCTTACAGCCGGACATACGATATACTAGTTCTAAACATTGTTTTTGTTTCCGACGGGATGTTAGCAAACATAATCTGTAGACTTGTTTCGACTTGTTTAAAAAAGGAAAATACAATTTTCAAAGAGATTGCGCCGGGGGTCTATTATTATTCCTATGTGCATAATGTTACATACGATCTCGTGTGAAAATAAATGCCCAATGACTTGACAAAATCGATTTCAAATTTGACCGACGTTTAAACACACTACGTTTCCCAATAACGATGTAAAGGGTCCTTGGAAAATTCAATCGAAATTACGTCTCTTATCATGGTGCCGATGTTCGTTGGATTGATTTTGCTTCAGCAGTAAATATTACTGGATATTTTAGGTGAATAAAGATAATTAAATGAAAAATGCATGTTAATATACCGTTACACTAGGAATGTACAAAGTTGGTAACTTTGTCACAATTTTTAATTATTTTTTTTTATTCATGTTCTGCAAACACTTTTCAGAAACGCAATAAACTTGTCAAAGGAAGAGTAAACTTTTACCAGGCATGACTTGAAAGGAAGTACTTTATTGATTTTAGCCCACTAAAGTAGGTTAAAATGTGGAAACCATGTAGATGGTGTACAGGTCACAAATATCACATGGTGCCTATTTTAAAGATTTTAATTCCAAGTTAAAAGTTTTTTCTTTACTGGATTTAAAGAATTTTACATTGCCAATGATTTGGAATAAATTTTTTATTACTGGAATTTCAAAACCAAATATAAATATATTTTTTTGGCCAAAACATCAAGATACAACGATTATGGTATCCTGTATCAATGAAGAAAATATGGAAAATTCTGAATACATTGTACTAATTGTTTTCAAAATAAGCACATATTTAGGAGTTTTATAATACTGTTACATTTAAGATGGATTTTAAGAAAAAGTATACTGTTCAGATTATTTTAAGCAGATTTTGCAATAAAATAAAACTAAAAAAATGCTTTCGGTTTCCTATGGTTTCCTGTCACGTTTAAAAAAAAATTTAATATAACATTGAAAATAGATTTTAAATATTAACATGAAGCAAGTAACACTAGTAATGGTGTTTATTTATGCCTTTTGAATTATATTGTGCAAAATAAAGAAAATAAAGATTGGTTTCCTGTTTGGTTTCCTGTCACGTAAACGGTGAATCAAAATGTATTAATTTTTTCTTGAAAAACTCAATTGTTCCATTCATACTATTCTAACACCAACACAACCCACAAAATAAAAGTTAAAATTTTAGAACTTATAAAAAAGGATACAAAAAGAAACCAAAGGCCGAATACCAAATTATGGTCCATATGCACCTCTTGAAGGGTCATGGTGGCCGAGTGGTCTAAGTAGTTACTACTGTCATGACCATAATTACTAGCCAGTCAACACTGAGGTTGTGGGTTCGAATCCCCCTCGTGCGAGTGCACTCAACTCCAATCTTAATTGACTAGGATTGACTTTGTCAGTTTTCCTATTAAAGGTCGGTGGTTTTCTCCATGCACTCCGGCTTACTCCACCAGTAAAAACTTGCAGCTACGAAATCGCCTAAATGCGGTGCTTAAAAGTGGCATTAATCACCAAAAATCAATCAATCAATTTTGTGTAGTTCAGCATTTCATTGTGTAAAACACTCTCATTTTTAATAAAAAAAAAAAATTTGGGGGGGGGGGGAAATTAATCTATGTGTACATGTATATTTAGTTTACCCTATTTACAAAGCTAAATGTTTTAACAGGTTTAATAATAAGTTTTGGTATAATTCTTGGAGGAAGATAGGAGCTGAAACAAGAAAAAGTTCCAAACATGGACATCATGTAAACAACACTCATATGTTTCTTTTTAGCTCTATTCATCATTTGTTCATTCAATGTATCCTGACTATGTGCCATTTTTTAAATAATTTGAAGAATGTAAAATATTTTAACAACAGATACATATATACCAAAATAATAATTGCCACTACAAAAATATTCACATACCAATTACAGATTGTACATACCGGTATGTACAATTATTAGACTTATTAAACATGCTTTAAAGTTTAAATTTATATCAGACATTAGCAAACTATTGAAAAAAAAGGACAAGATAAGCAAGAAAGTGAAATATTTATACAACTTTCACAATTCTTAAGTCTTAACATATAGACCCTGACCACTATATACATGTACATGTAACACTAGTACTGTACAAAGTATTTACAAAAATAGACCCCCCCCCCCTCCCCCCCAAATAAAAAAAAAATAATATAATTGTAATTTGCTTTGATTCTCTGGAATATTTCCATATTAAGCTCAATTTATTGCAACTGTTTTCTTACCAATTCCATCTGGTAGTCAGCAGAAGGTCCTTCGTCCCAAATTTTTACTGTCTTTTCCATTTGTTTTTCAGATTTCTTTCCTACAGGCCACAGGTCTGTAACCTACACTTATTTCAACACCTCATGTTAAACTGTTAATGTTCACGAACAATTTTTAACACTATACAATTAATTCCACACTCTTCAACTGATTAAAAGAGTTTAAATAGCTCCATTTGATATCTTGTTCAAGTTGTTGACAGTTTGAAGAAAGCACATGTTTATCATTTTGAATCTTATTAGTTTAATTTAAAGAACCTACGAAAAATAATTTAAACATTCTAGCTTTAAGTAATGCACAACCATAATAATGAATTTCTATGACATGCTTCTCCACATAAAAGTTATTTCAAGATAGGTTTCACTTTTACTTGGGTTTCACTTTCAACTCAGTTTGGTTGACCGATTAACGTCAAAAGACGCTTTCATCCGCTCCGGGAAAAGTGTGCAAATATTGTATTTGTTTAAGCAGGGCATTACCAATGTGATTATTTTATTAATTAAAAGTATATAATCGATTTGGTTGTATAAAAAAGAAATATACTTAGTTAATAAGTACAAAAAGTTGCAATTGTTGGGCCTAAAGTCTTTTAAGAATGCAGACGATGACTCCGCTTGTGTTGCTACCTGTTCTGCAGCAAATAAAAGTGAAACGAGAGAAACTGTTTTGAAATATTTTTAAAATAGTGATTAGATAGACATTAACACGTAGAATGTCACAAAATACGAAACATTTTGTCACTATCCGAATTGACGGCAGTAAGATTTAGTGAAAATATTCATTTCTATATTCCGTAAAGCATATTTATGTCAACATTATCATTTCGTCCCAAAGTAACTTTTTGCCACCGGTCGTTCCTCCTCGGTACTTATCTTTTACCACACGCGAATTTCGGTACTTTACAAATATAATTGTCTAACTCTTAATCTAAAATAAGTTATCTTATTTAATATGTACAAATTGAAACGTCATGAAGGGTCTGTATCCGAGATTAATAATAGAAAAAAAGGACGATGCGGTATGATTGCCAATGATGAGACACCTGTCCAAAAGAGACTAAATGGCACACTGAGAAATGAACAACTATTAGCCATCCGTATGGCCTTCTACAATGAGCAAAGTCCATACCCAAATAGTCAACTATAAAAGCCCCCGAAATGACAAATGTAAAACAATTCAAACGAGAAAATATGTTTGTTATGATAATTGAAATCATGTGAACTTGATGAAATTTTGAAAAAGACAAACTGACATGCCATGGCAAAAAGGACCGGCCGAAAATTTACCAACAGAAAACCAAATAAATTGTATGACAACATAGAAAAATCGATACAAAGCACGGAGACGAAGCCGACGGTAGAACCCCACAAAAAAAAAACAGGATCGAGGGTCGCCGACGTCCTTCGCCAGGGGCCACAGGAAAGACCGCTTGAAATCCTTCTCCTCATGTGGCACATGTCTTACATAGTCTTACATAGTCTTACATAGTCTGTAACTGAGCGCTGGATCACTCCACTATGCTCAGATCTTCAGTTATTTGCTGACTTGTTTCGGTTCCGGTTCCTGTGTCAGCTTTTGCTCTATAGTTATATTTCATTTCACTATTTGTCCAATATTTATCTAGGCGGCTTTCAAATGTCTGAATAGTTGGTGCATTTACAACGCTGCTGGGTAAGCTGTTCCATATTGGTGCAATTCGTTGTGTGAAGAAGTTGGATCTTATGTTTTTGTTGCATCTTTGGATAGTCAGTTTTTTGTTGTGTCCTCTAGTAGCAGAAGTGGTGTTATATGTGAGTAGGTTAGGTAACGCTTCGTGGTCATATATTCCCGATGTTAATTTGTAAGCTTCTATCATATCACCTCTCATTCGTCTGTATTTAAGTGTTGGTAACTTAAGCTTCTTCAACCGTTGTTCGTACTCTAGATCTTTCAATGTTGGTATCAATTTTGTGTGCTCGCCTTTGAACATTTTCAAGTGCTGTTATATCTTTAACTTTGAATGGGCTCCATATAGCATTGGCATATTCGAGGTTTGGTCTTGCTAGTGCTTTATAAAGTAATAAGAACATTTCCTCATTGAGGCAGGTAAATGTCCTTCTAATTAGTCCCATAATACTATTGGCCTTATTTATTTTTTCATTCATATGTTGTTCGAAATTTAGTTTGTTATCAATGGTTACTCCTATGTCTTTTTCTTTGTCAACATGTTCTAGTGTGGTGTTACACAGGTTGTATTTATGGTTGTTATCATGTTGTTTCCCTGTTGTTAGGACTTTACATTTATCTGGGTGAAATCTTAGCAACCAAGTATTTGACCAAGATTCTAGATGAGATAATAAAATTGAGAATGGAAATGGGGAATGTGTCAAAGAGACAACAACCCGCCCAAATAAAAAAACAACAGCAGAGGGTCACCAACAGGTCTTCAATGTAGCGAGAAATTCCCGCACCCGGAGGCGTCCTTCAGCTGGCCCCTAAACAAATATATACTAGTCCAGTGATAATGAACGCCATACTAATTTCCAAATTGTACACAAGAAACTAAAATTCAAATAATACAAGACTAACAAAGTCTGTTAGAAGTGCATCACTATCATCTGTTGTTTGTATTTGTCCAAAGACTTTGGTATCGTCAGCAAACATGTAGCAATCTGAGTCAAGCATTTCTGGTAGATCATTAATGTAGATGACAAACAATATTGGACCCAGTACACTGCCTTGAGGGATGCCGCTTGTTACTTGTTTGAATTCTGAATAGCTGCCGTTGACACGTACTTGTTGTTTTCTACCACTAAGGAATGATGTTACCCATGATATTATCTCTTCTGATATTCCGTAACTCTTTAATTTTCCAATCAGTCGTTTGTGGGGGACAGTATCAAATGCCTTCATGAAATCAAGGTATATAGTATCTATGGAACCTCCATTATCCAGAATTTTAGTCCATTTTTCAAGAACATGGAGTAGCTGTAATGTAGTCGACCTTCCTGATAAAAATCCGAACTGGTAATCACTAAATAGTTTATTTAGCCTCATGTGTGACACCATATGGTCTCTAACAAATGTTTCTAGGAGTTTGCAAAGTATGCACGTTAAGCTTACTGGCCTGTAGTTTGATGCCTGTTTTCGGTTGCCCTTCTTGAATATGGCTGTAATACATCCTTCTTTCCAGTCTTGAGGTATAGTTTTTTCTTTCAGCGACGTATTGAAAATTATGGTTATTGGAGTTGATAGTGCATCACACACGTCATGTAATAGTCTAGGATGAATATTATCGGGTCCTTGTGATTTATTTATGTTCAGGTTTTTCAGGCGTTTTTGAACATTCTCCTGTTTAACTACGAGATAATTCATGGCTTCCTTTACGGTTTGTCCTTGAAGTTTTGGTATGTCTCCATCGTCCTCCTTTGTAAAGACGCTGGCAAAGAAACTCGAAAGTGTTTCTGCCTTTTCTTTGTCGTTGGTTGTTAGTACATCATTACCATCTTGTGTATTCATGACGAGATCGGATATTCCAGTTCTAGTTTTAGTTTTTGATTTTACGTAATGCCAGAATTTTTTCGGGTTATTTTTTACTTGCTTACTTGCAATTTCTTTCTCTTTCATCTTGACTGCTTTTCTGGTAAGTTTCTTTACCTTGTTTCTGGTTTTACAGAAATCTCTATATTTTTCGCTACTTTTTGTTTCCATATACCTTGTCCAGCATCTGTGTTTTTTCCTTATTGCTTTCAATGTTTCTTGGTTGAGACCTACAGCTTTATTTTTTTTGCTCGATTGTCCTATCTTTTTATGTGGTATGTATTTACTTTGGAGTTCCAAGAGTTTGTCTTTAAAAAATATCCATTGTTCATTTGTTGACTTCTCTTTCATTATGTTGTACCAGTCTATATTGCTCAGATCTGTCCTTAGTCCATCTAAGTCTGCTTTGTCATAGTAAAACTTTATCCTTTCTGAGTTTGTTTCTTCAATGTAACAGTTGAATTTAAATGTCAATACTGAGTGGTCGCTCTTCCCCAATGGGCTTAAGTATTCCACATCAGAAATCATACCCTCTTCATTGGTCAGAAGTAGATATAATATATGAGGATCTTGATTTATTCTTCCTCGTGTTGGTTTCAATACATGTTGGTATAAAAAGCAATCTCTGAGGCATTCTATGAATTTATATTCTCTTGATTGTTCATTTGTTGGTGTGCTCCATGTCTCCCAATTTATCTTATCATAATTAAAGTCTCCCATCAATAAAATATGGCTATAGTCTCTGGATACCACATCTTTAAATAACTTTCTCAGTGACTCATCGTTGTTATCTTGTCCATTAGGGCTTCTATAAATACAACCTATGAGTAATTTGTCTCCACTTACTAATCTGATCATGAACCCATACTGATTCCTCATAATCTGTTTCAAAGTCTACTTGAGTCGCCTCAATAGATTCATGTATATAAAGGTTTACTCCTCTTCCAATGTCATTATTAACATTTGCACTGTACATTTCATAGTGTTCAATTGCTAATTCGCAGTTCTGAATGTTGTATCTGAAGTTTTTGGGTTTTACTTCTGTTATACCTATTATTTTAGGGATGTTGTTTCTAGCATGAAGTCTTAGCTCCTCCATTTTGTTGGTTATACAATCCGCATTTGTGTAAAAACAATCAACAGTGTCAAGAAAATGTAACGAACGAACTGGTGCTCTTGAACTAACATGGTGCTTTGAACGGTTAAAACTATTTACATTTTGTTTGTTATTTACTATGGACTCAGTTTCTTTATGTACATTGCCCACGGTGGTCCTCGTACTCTGAACCTGAATTTCCCCTGTGATTTTTCTTCCTTTTCTTTTGCCTTCTCTTTAAGTTGAGTTAGCTCTTCCTTTTCCTTTGGTGTCATGTCATGGCTGATGCCAATATTATTGTTATCATCACTTCCAAAATCTGATTCATCTCTAAGTTTACTAAAGTTTTTAAAAACATTACGTTTAATTGTGTCACTGTCAAATGTAACTAATAATGGTCTATGTTTATTCTCTTCTTCGTGTTTCTTTTCCAATCTGAGTGTGTTAATAATAAGTCTTGTTAATCATTTAAGTTCAAATTCTTTTTCAAAGCCTTATTCGGTGAAGTCAAATTAGAGGATATCATGTCTGGTATTTCAAAAAAGTATTCATTATGCAAGACACTCCAAATCTAATTAATTCCAGTATTTTCAAAGGCCTTATTTGAACAATTTATGTTAAGCTTGTATAACTTAACCAAGTATGTATTGTTTGAATGGTTTTCTTGGGAAAACTGATAAAGGAGAGAATGTCCAGGCTAAAGAAAATCTTGATAAATGGTTACCTTTGATCTATTGAATGACATGTTACAGAAGGCAAGCACTGATCAAGATTTTATGTGTGTGGGTTTTTTTGTTTTTTTGGGGGTGTTGAGTTCGCCGTGGCAAACACGAAGTAACGTTATCCATTCATATTCTTTATGTGCCTATCCCAAGTCAGAGCTGAGTCAGGAGCCTGCAGCTCAGTGATTCGACCACACAGACGACAACGTTGGTTCATGTCTGTCATATTTATTTTTTGTTATTTATAAGAAAGAAGATGTGGTATGAACGGCCAATGAGACAGATATCCACAAGAGACCAAATGACACAGAAAGTAACAACTATAGGTCACCGTAATGCCTTCAACAATAAAAGGACCAGATAAATTTCTTTATGACTAACATAAAGCAATATTCAAACGAGAAACTAACAGCCTAATGTATGTACAAAAAATGAACAAATAACAAACATGTATAACTCATCAACAAACGACAACAACTGATGTGTAGGTTTCTGACATGGGACAGGATATGGCGGATTAAACATGCTAGCGGGATCCCAACCCTCCCCCTAACCTGGGACAGTGGTATAACAGTACAACAAAAGAACGAACTATAATAAGAGACAGCAAACCGGATTTTCCTGCAGAAGTCGAACCTTGAACAGTTGAGCAAGTATTGCCACAACATTCGAGCTTAAAACAGCTCTAAATTTGGTTTGTGACTGAATATTTGACACAGCAAATGTTTGTGACACAAAAAAAATGTGGCTAAAGAACTGAAAAAAATGAAATTGGACAATTACCTTTTATGGTCCAATATCCAATACAGAAGTACATTGCTAGAATCAGCATATCAAAGAACCGGTTATTTTGCAGTCTCTAAAACATGTTAAATAGTGCGGTTATTTTTGTATAAAGACCCTCTTTTAAAAAAAAATCAAAACTAGCATATCAATCAATCGAAGATGTTGACTATCTTTCCACGGTACTTAGCTTTAACAAACACATTTTTTCAGTTTCTAAAAAGTCATTTGTTTTTACAATGTCTGGAATAATAAAGGAACACTGTCAGAAGGGAAACACATATCTGCACTGGAAAAAAGATAACAAGGAAGATATGAATTTTTTTTTCTCATCATGTCTATCAGGTGAAGACCAAACAGGGTCGTAAAGTGTCTGTCTTGTAAGGGGAGACAGTTGAGTGATGCCGAGTGGAGCGAGGCTAAAAATAATGGACTGGTTTTATGCAGAAAGTTATATTTTTTCGGGCTTTTTCTCTGTATATAATGTACCACCCCAGAATTCACCACTTGCTCAATTTTCTTATATTTCAATAAATAAGCAGCTGGAATATATTGAAAATATTTATAAACCACTGTTAGATATGTCGGTAATGTAAAAATTTGTTTCGCTTTATCCTGCTTTATGACTCATCACAAGCTATTTTACTAAGTTTAAGAAAAACAAATTGCGAACTTAAAATGAAAGTTCAGACTTTTTTTGTGATTTATCAGGCATTGTTAGCTGTCCAAATCGAGTTAATTTGACTTCGTTCCAGAGACACAATTATCATACCTTAAAATGAAAAATATGCATACTTAATAGCTCATAACTTTAATTGTCAAATTCAAATTACTGTATAAGGTAACACTGTTTTTTTTTTTACACTGAATGTGTTTTATTCGGTACTAGGCTTTGTCAAATGCTAAGGCTATTTTTCTGTGCCCGGACGAATCCCATCTCTAGCACTTTTATATATGCATTCAATATTGCCAACATTCTAATACGTTCAGGTATTTCACATCCAATTTTTTATGGAAATATTCTTTATAAAGCACAAAGGTGTCAGTATTCACCTCAGAAACTTACAAAACCTTTGAATAGACTTATTAAGAAAGGATATAATTACGATACTGTTGTCAAGTCATTAAAGATTGCATATTTTGGCGTTAATATTGAGTCACTGATAAGGTCTTTGCATCGGAACTAAACACATTTATTCTAAAAACAGTTATTGGCATGACACGGGTTATGTTCTTCTCATATATATATATATATATATATATATATATATGTTATGATGGTATGATACTAAACCCCTAACGGGAAGGATTGTGCCTGATGTTCATATGATGAAAATCATAATCTTTCAGTCAGTTTAATTGAAGTCTGGAGCTGGCATGTCAGTTAACTGCTAGTATAGTCTGTTGTTGTTTATGTATTATTGTCATTTTGTTTATTTTCTTTGGTTACATCTTCTGACATCAGACTCGGACTTCTCTTGAACTGAATTTTAATGTGCGTATTGTTATGCGTTTACTTTTCTACATTGGTTAGAGGTATAGGGGGAGGGTTGAGATCTCACAAACATGTTTAACCCCGCCGCATTTTTGCGCCTGTCTCAAGTCAGGAGCCTCTGGCCTTTGTTAGTCTTGTATTATTTTAATTTTAGTTTCTTGTGTACAATTTGGAAATTAGTATGGCGTTCATTATCACTGGACTAGTATATATTTGTTTAGGGGCCAGCTGAGGGACGCCTCCAGGTGCGGGAATTTCTCGCTAAATTGAAGACCTGTTGGTGACCCTCTGCTGTTGTTTTTTATTTGGTCGGGTTGTTGTCTCTTTGACACATTCCCCATTTCCATTCTCAATTTTATTGTCACTTATATATGTATGCTAACAGAACCATATATGTCTTGAGCCACATATGAAAGACGATGGTTTACTGTATGATACCTATATCATGTATATGTGTAACAAAAACATGTTTAATAATAACATCGAATGCTTGTATTCATCCGTACATTACATGTTTAAAAAGCTGAATATTCATAATTTGGAGGTAAAGCTCAAATTTTTTTATCAAGTCAGTTAAGCTAGGTTCAGACTGCCGATCAGACCAACTCGATCAATCTTGATCAAGACAAATTAAGCGATCGGGTGACTGGTTTGTCTCAATCGAAAAGAATGTTCGGGGTGGCCTACCTTGGTCGTCATCGATCTGACTTTCTACCCGAGAGTTTTTGACATGTCAAAAACATTCGAGTAAGGATCGAGAAGCCAGTCACTCGAAAAGAGATCGAGAATTCGTCGAGTAGCGGTTGAATTGATCGAGAAAGGATCGTGTAGAAATCTAGTTTGGTCGGAATACAAATAGTTTTATCGATCAGTACTTTGCTCGACTTATATCTGATCATTTCCCGATCAACAACAACCTGTATGATATGTGGTCAAGATTACCTCGACCAATGCCCGATCGCTTCATGATCACTGCGACGTCTACATTTTTTTCATCCTAGACCAACTCGACCAATACCCGATCTCTTTGCGACCACTGTTCGATCTCTACTCGGCCATGCACGAGTATACATGACTGCTACACGATTCTTTAAAAATGTGAGCAGCTCTGATTAACTCTTATAACTTCTGCAGAAATATATTGTCACTATTTATTTTTAACTGTACTCAAATTTATCCATCTACAGTACGCGTTTGTACTTTTGCAAGGAGGGGTAAAATTTTAAAAGAGAGAACACAGATACCAAAGGAACAATCAAACTCAAAGGTCAAACTATCACAGCCATAGCGAAAAACGAAAGCCGACGAGAAGACAAACAGAAGTGAACGATGATAACACAGCATAAAAAAAAATAAAAACTTGGGAACACGAAACCAAATGAAACTTGGGATGATCTCAGGTGTTTCGGAAGGGAAGTAGATTCTGCATTTTGGCCCCAGAGAATTTTCAAATGTGATTGTAACTGTGCATTAAAATTCATTATTAGACAGCTGATGACTAATTTAGCCTTCAAGGTTAGTTTTTAAGAACATCAATATTATATTTTAGCTATTTAATGAGCTATTTTTGTTTGACTGTCCCTATTTTTCGTATATCCAGAATTGTTTGTAGTATAAAAAAGAAGAAGAATAAACTGAGTACTATAATTGCCAATGAGACAACTCTCCACAGGACACCAAATGACACAGAAATTAACAAACACTTTTTTCATACGCTTTTTGATACAATTTTATTTTTAAAAAAATGAGATAGTTTCAGAAAAAGGTATTATCAAGGGTATTGAAATTTTCTTGCTGGTCAAATTTTTGAAAATATGTGACATCTAATTTACCCCCTTTTTGCAATAGTAAAAAAAGTTAAAAAAAAAAAAAAAAGCAGGTTGTTGCCATTGATACATCAAGAAGAAATATCCTGAACCATTCAACTACTGGGTATCAGGTCTATGGAAAATACTGAGTATACACATATGCACATATATGACACAAACAGTAGGCTTAATTTGTAAGAAAACAAGGATGGACATATTTATGTTTCTTGCTGTCTAACATCACTACTAATCCAGTGACAAATCTCATATTGAAGAAAAGATCAGTAACACTCCCATAACAAATCAGCACCCTACTTTACTTTCAGGAAGTTTTTATAACCATTGGGGTCCTCTTTGTTCAGCTCCTGCAAGTCTCTTATACTTTTGATTTTGCCATTTGATTAGGGGCTTTCCGTTTTGAATTTTCCTCGGAGTTCAGTATTTTTGTGATTACTATTTATACGCCTTGTCAGCCACTGCATCATCTAGATTTTCGGCACCCTTTGCTGTCAACTCCAAGTGAGCCTTTCTCATCACTTGGCGTATGTCGTCCGTCGTCCGTTGTCGTCTACCTACCGTCCAACTAACAAAGATGGACGCCATGGCTAAAAATAGAGCATAGGGGGTAAAATGAAGATTTTGGCTAATATCTCTGAAACCAAAGCATTTAGAGCAAATCTGACATGGGTAAAATTGTTAATCAGGTCAACATCTATATGCCCTCAAATTTTCAGATGAATCGGACAACCCGTTCTTAGGTTGCTACCCCTGAATTGGTAATTTTAAGGAAATTTTGGCGTTTTTGGTTACTATCTTGAATATTATTATAGATAGAGATAAACTGTTAACAGCAATAATCTTTAGCAAAAGAAGATCTACAAATATGTTAGCATGATGAAAATGGTCAGTTGACCCCTTACGGAGTTATTGCCCTTTATAGTCATTTTTTTTTTTACAATTTTTGTAATCTTCTACACAAATCTTCTCCTCTGAAACTACTGAGACCAAATTAACCAAAATTGTCCACAATCATCATTAAGGTGTTGTATCTGATGACCCTGCCCGCGAACCAAGATGGCCGACATGGCTAAAGGTAGTACATTGGGTACAATGCAGTTTTTAGCTCATATCTCTGAAACCAAAGCATTAAGAACAAATCTGACAATGATAAGTAAATTAACATTGTTCATTAGGTCAAGATCTATCTGACCTGAAATTTTAAGACCATTGAGACAACCCATTGTTGGGTTGCTGCCACTGCATTTGTAGTTTTAAGAAAATTTTGCAGCTTTTGGTTTTTATCTTTTAGTATTATTATAGATAGAGATTAACTGTAAACAGCAATACTGTACAGCAAAGAAAGACCTAAAAAAATACCTCCTCCGCTGCAGCGGGTGATATAAAAAAAATCAGATGTTTTTTATACTGAAATTCTACATACCCGACCTTTGCCCGACTATCCCTACGACCCCTATCATGACGATCAAGTCGATCTGGTCTGGCCGAGATCAGGCTGAGATCGAGTATAGTTGAGTAAAGATCGTTTAGAGATCGTGAATTGGTCGGAATTATCGAATATGTATTCAATTAGTGGTCGAATTTGAGTCGCATTGGAGTCGTGAATGGTCGGGTTAAGGTCGTTTACAGTCGGATAGCAATCGGGTAGAAGTCGTAAACGGGCCCGATCAAGAATTTGGTCACGCTTGGTCGTGGAAATTTGGAAAATCGGGATCATCCAGTTGATCTGATCGGCAGTGTGAACCTAGCTTTAAGCAGAAACTTTGTAATAGTTTTGTAAAATTTTGGAACACAAAAGGAACAGATACAAAGAGCAGATAATTATAGATACTTATTTCAAACTTAAAACTTGTTTTTCGAAAGAAATGTATCTTTCTTTAAACAATTTTCAATTGAGAAGTGCCATATGTAAAATCTGAATCAGTGCACATGATCTCAAAATAGAGACAGGTACAAAACTTTATATATAGAAAGAGACCAAAGGCTTTGTAAGAAATGTTCTCTAAATCTGGTTGAAGATGAACAACATTTTATTACTAGTTGTCCAGCATACAAAAATGATAGGGAGATATTTTTCAAGGAGATAAACTGTATCTGTCCTAATTTTATATATATTTCAAATGAGTCAAAATTTGTTTGGTTATTTAATAATGAAAATGTGTCTGTACTTAGATATGTAGGGAGCTATATATATATATAATTACATGTCTAGATGTTAGACGAAATGTTAATTAATGTATGTAATAACAATTATAATTATAATGAATTATAGTTCTGATCCTGCCTGGAATTAAATGTATGTGATTTTTAAAGAATGAAGATAATAACATCTGTCTGAACTTTTTAATGTTTCATTTTAATATATAAAAATGTTTTTCTGTTACAAATCATGATGTATTGTTTTATGTGTACATGTTATGCTGCCCATCAAGGACCCTTGATTGGAATAATAAATATTCTTATTTTTATTATAGGATTTGTTTTATATTTGGATAGAACTGCGTGTTTTCAATGCCTGCTTGCTCCATTGTCCATTTTGGCCCAATCTCCTTAATAGACGGTATATGTAACAACCAATGTTATTAAAATAAATAAATGCATGATTTTAACATTTTTTTTTTCTTTTTGGTGTTTTTTTTTTTTTTGTGTCAGCCCGAAATAGGAGGCAACTGCCTGCATGCCTCAATGTAATTTACGGCCCTGCCAAAACAAATTACGTACATATTACAAACTAATTAAGGAATATAAACCTGGGACTTTATATATAGTTATACAAAGTTGAATTTCTCGAAACAATATATTTAATAGGCAGTGGCAAAATAGCCCCCTTGTCGCTTTTTTGCTAGCTCAGCGGGGTAAAATAGCGATTTATATAGAGTTTTGATATTGTGCCGGTTTTAATTAGTGATGTTACCGCTGCACATGGTGATATGTCAAACAAAAAAGCTACACAATAAATTTTTTTTTTACATTGAAGCCTAAATATATGATTTTCGGTGTGAGCCAATGTTAGGCTCCGTTGAAGACCGTACTTTGACCTTTAATGGTTTGTACGTTTACAAATTGTGACTTCGTTGGGAGTTGTATTAATGCCCCTCATATCACATCTTCTTATATTCATATATATATAAATTACTAGAATAAGTTAAAAAATGAGATTGGGACGAACGTGAATTAGGGTCGAAAATATCTAAGTTCGCACCCGACTCTAAGGGACGCAACTCTGTAACTTCCTTTCAATTCTTGTGTCCCCACAATCATCATGGTACTGAATTTTATTTACGATTTTAGCCACAAATTGAACATTTAATCAAACCAAAATGTCTTAAATGCATTAAAATTGGCATTGAATAATTAAGATTGAAATCGATGTTCTGTCGATGATTCTGTTTAGAACCAGTAAAAACGTTTTTTTAGTGCATATAAAATCATGTCTTCCCTTGTCGCTCCAGGTGCAAGTATTGTGATGTAAACTAAAGACGATATTTTCTGAAATACCTTGATAACCTTTAACTGTCGGAAATTCTCTTTGGGCAAAACTTTGTATAGCGTTGTATCTTTCCCAAGTTCTATGCTCGGAATGTAAACAAGTTTATTTTATACACCATTTTTCCCATTTTCGGGAATGATGGGTCTCTGTTCTTATTTTGTTATTTATTCATTAGTTAAGTTGAGCTGTTCTTGTGTTATGTTACCTCAATTACCTAAAGTTCTAATTTTAATTCTGAATAATTTGACAGTATTCTTAATTTAGAAATTAAGTGACTATACACCTTATCGCTATTTGTCCAACAAATTCACTGGAAATCACACACGTTCCCGTTAAACTTTGATGCCATAAAGCAAAATATCTGACGCCACAATGGAAAAGTCATTGTATGCGTCAAAAGTTCAAGTGACCGGGTCACCCGGGATTAGCGATAAGGTGTATTGGCGTATAGTCCAAATAATTATGACGTCTGGCAAGGCTATTTTAATTTTTTCTGGGACGCCTTCCTACGACGTGATAACGCCGTATGATTCCATTTCAAGCAGGCAAATATATATTGTGTTAAAGAGATCTTCAATCTTCAATCTTTGTCGTGATGACAGAGTAATCTCTCTTGTGAATTATCCTCTCTTGTAAAATTAATATCACTAATGTAGTTTCTCCATTATACTAAGATATTGTAGGTGGCGCTTTAAAAATATTATTTAAATGTATCAAGTGAAAAAAAAAAGAAAAAAATGGTTAATTGGCATGAAAAATTAAAAAATATTAAAAATTAAAAGAAATTTGTATTAAATTATCCACTAAAACGGTTTGTTTCCTCTATGTACTCCGCTAATAGTTGATTGATACTTTCTGCATTTGGCAAATTGATTTGCCACAATTACCAAAGAAATGTGACTTCCGGTGAATATAAAATATGAAAATCAGTAAAATTTCAACGGACCAGAATTTTTGGAACGTTCGATTTACATTATCCGGAAATTCGGGTCTCATATTTTAACCAATTTTCATATTTTATGCCCGATTTATATAATTCCAAGGCCTTTAATTGGCACCAGAAGCAACGAAGCAGCGCATCTATTTTCCACTGACAAATATCCACTTTTTGATATGGGACTAGCTCTGACAACCCACGGCCCCAGCTTGTCTGGCAAACAGCCGTTGGACGTCAGAGTAATCTCGGAGTAGTTAACCAACTGAGTTAAAGAAGCACTTCTTTAGCTCAACTGCTAACGTCTGACTTACATGTAGTATCTACCACATGTTCCAAGGGAAGCAGTCCCATCACAATACTTGTGCTAATGCGTTTAGAAGTATGTGTTGCAACTATCAAAATAAAAACATCTTGATTGTTAGATTAAATATTTTTTTGCAAATCTGCAAGAGGTGGTTAAAGTAAACATACTGACAACCATACCACATCTTCTACATGTACACCTGAATAATAAATTTCACAAAACAGTTGACCCAGTCACATTTTAACCACACATTGTTGTTGTGATAGATTCTATTGTCCATATCATTCAATTTAGGTACTTGTATTCACTACAATCATTCAAAAGACCATGGCCACTTTCAAGTTGGGTGCATTTCTGTCTAAAACTTTCAGTATCTTTGATTTTAGTGGACATCATTCATGCCTTTTGAGGCATCATGTCACTTCCAATGTTTAGTGAATGGTTGAAGTTGTACATTCGTGTTGCAATGGCTTCACTAGTAAATTCCTTGTGAAGAACCAGAATTGTGGGAATATATATGTACAAATGTAATGTGCCTTTATATTTACAGGGTGCACACAAATCCTTCAGGACCAAAATGAAATTGGCCAAAAAACAGAAACAAAACAGGCCAGTGCCACAATGGGTTAGAATGAAAACTGGCAACACAATTAGGTAACTATTTTCACACTGCATATCCTATCAACTCAATTTCTATCAATACATAATTGAAAGAATGGGAATTATGAAAGCATTCATTGTTGTGCTATTAAGCATAGTACTACTTGTAATTCTAAGTATTGGAATACCAGTAGTAGTCTGATATATTTAATAAGAGCTTGCACATCACACACATCACTGTTAAGCTAGTATTCAAATATAGTGATCCTGTTTGGTTGTTGTCGTAATAAAAATTGTTTTGTTTGAACAGAACAGACAGACGGACAAGGTAAATGCAAAAATTTGGTAAAAAATTACAAATATAGCACTATTTGCTATTATTTCTGATGACTATTGTAATTCCATTATGTACATGCGAAGCAGAGATGGCATTTAAGTTCTACCCTTGTCCCTCTGTTTGTACCAATATTGATTTCCATTCTCCAACTAGTCTGCCTCAACCAAATATTATGAAACTTATACACTATGCTTATTACCACAAAACACAGATTCAGTTTGAATTTTGGTGGTGTCACTATAACCGTTCTATAGTTATGTACCTTTAAAAATGAAAAGAAATTGTTGAATTTGAATTATGATGGTGTCACTTTTAACTGTTCTAGAGTTTTGCCCCTTTACATGCTAAAACGAATGCTGAATTCTTTGTTTCTGTTCTCTTACATTAAGTTTGGGCCAACAATTGAAACTTTTACACAATATTTATTAACACAATACTTGTATAGTAGAAATTTGGGTCGTGTCATTTTTACTGTTCTTCAGTTATTACCCTTTTTGATGTTGTATGATGTCCCAGGGACACATTCCCCATTTATTTTTTATCTGGTGTGGATTCAAATAATGTCAAAAGACACTTATAAATTGCACAAAAACATGAAAGACGTAAAAAAAAAATTCTTGTTTTTCTTTATAAAAAATAAATAAATTTTAAACATGCATACTTACATCAGTCTTTAGGGTTAGGAAAATATTTTCTTTTCTTGCATGTAGTAGAAAGAAAATTTAAATTGATAGTATGTCATCTCATAATGTTATTTGTATTTCAGATACAATGCTAAACGTAGACATTGGAGGAGAACCAAGCTGAAGATGTAAAATGGATGGATATTGTTTGGATTTAAAGTTACTGAACTATAAAACTTTTATGATTAGGAAAGAAATCATGATTTTAGTCCAAAAATAAATCTATCCAGTACAACAATTTTGTTGGTGTAATCATAAGCCTATCAAAAGTTAACAACAATGAAAAACATGAATAATGCTTTTCTGGTTCGGGTAACACATTACATGGTTGTAAAAATTTGGAATAGCTATGATTTTATCTCTTTGTAATAAGAATTATATTTCAGAAGGTAGTAGATCTGGATGCTTCATATCAACATGACATGTATGCAGATGCCTTGTATTACAAAGTTCCTGTTTGTTATGTCTATTGTCATTGACCTCATTATCATGGTTGAAGGTTCAGTGACATCTTGAAAATTTTGTTATATTTTTTCGTCGTGTGAAACAGTTGCTTAATAAAAAGTAGTATACTAATAGCTATATTTGGTATATGGGATCCTTGCAAGGTCTACCAGGCCTCTACAATAACTTTTTTTTCAACTTGTCCTGTAGGACAAGTACATACCAAAATTTACTTGTCCGAATGAAATTGTTACTTGTCCAAATTTTTTTTTATTAAAAATAACCTTTTTACATTTTTAGTTGTTTAAAGGAGCAAAACGAATTTAAACAATATAACAGAATTAGATGTACAGTATTTCTTTTGAAAAACTTTTCAAAAATATGAGTCAAGTACAACTGCGAAACTAGTCATGTCACAGGAATTAGGTTCTAGTTTTCATCAATGCTAGTGTCACCAGACTCTAAACATGAGGCACCATCTGATAGGCCTGTGCAGTCATTGGATTTGTATTCTGTTTTGTTTTTTTAAGTTGAAAAAAGATTATTCAAATGCAATCAATAAAAAGAAGATAAGCCATTAAAAGGTCTGATTGCCAATGAGACAACTCTCTGCAAGAGACAAAATGACACAGAAATTAACAACTATAGGTCACCATATTGCAAGTATTTTTTTTTCTACTTATGATCAAATATGATTTTGTGAATTTAATGGTAAATAAAAAACAATATTTTTATTATAAGGAACAGAATAAGGTAGCAAAATGAGGTACTGATTTGTCTTGTTCCCGAAATGTCTCCTGCCTTGTCAAGCTGTCTATCAATCATGTCTACTTAATATGTCTCCTACGGTGCCAAACTGTCTATTAAACTTGGAGCTGAATCTTTCAGGTGACCAACTGTCCTGTAAAGTTACCTTATCTACAAAGCACATCATTGATTGGATCAGTAAGACTGGTTTCCGAGAATAGTATACCTTTTACCTGTTAAAAAGTACCTGACAGAAAACCAGTTAAAAAAAAAGTAAAAACACAAAAATACTGAACTCCGATAAAATTCAAAAAGGAAAGTCCAAAATCAAAAGTCCAAACACATCAAACGAATGGATAACAACTGTCATATTCCTGACTTGGTACAGGCATTTTCTAATGTAGAAAAAGGTGGATTGAACCTGGTTTTATAGCTAGCTGAACCGCTCACTTGTATGACTGGCGCATCAAATTCCATTACATTGTCAACGATGCATGAACAAAACAAACATACTCAAAGAGTAAAAATGTCAAAAATGGGGATACATCAGTCAATATTGTGTTATCATCTTAATATCACTATAAAAACAACAAATGTAACGAAGAAGCACAAAAAGGCAAAATTATCGATTGCAAGTAACATGTTGAAAGAAAAGGTTTTGCATTTGAATAAACAGTATACAGAAACATGTCAAATTAATATTTGTTTTCTTGTTATACGACCGCAAAATTTGAAAAATTTTTCGTCGTATATTGCTATCACGTTGGCGTCGGCGTCGTCGTCCGGCGTCCGAATACTTTTAGTTTTCGCACTCTAACTTTAGTAAAAGTGAATGGAAATCTATGAAATTTTAACACAAGGTTTATGACCACAAAAGGAAGGTTGGTATTGATTTTGGGAGTTTTGGTCCCAACATTTTAGGAATTAGGGGCCAAAAAGGGCCCAAAAAAGTATTTTCTTGGTTTTCGCACTATAACTTAAGTTTAAGTGTATAGAAATCTATGAAATTTTGACACAAGGTTTATGACCACAAAAGAAAGGTTGGGATTGATTTTTGGAGTTTTGGTTCCAACAGTTTAGGAATAAAGGGCCAAAAAAGGGCCCAAATAAGCATTATTCTTGGTTTTCGCACAATAACTTTAGTACAAGTAAATAGAAATCAATGAAATTTTAACACAAGGTTTATGACCACAAAAGGAAGGTTGGGATTGATTTTTGGAGTTGAGGTCACAATAGTTTATGAATTAGGGGCCAAAAAGTGGCCCAAATAAGCATTATTTTTGGTTTTCGCACAATAACTTTAGTATAAGTGAATAGAAATCAATGAAATTTTAACACAAGGTTTATGACCACAATAGCAAGGTTGGGTTTGATTTTGGGAGTTTTGGTCCTAACAGTTTAGGAATAAGGGGCCCAAAGGGTCCAAAATTGAACTTTGTGTGATTTCATCTAAAATTAAATAATTGGGGTTCTTTGATATGCCGATTCTAACTATGTATGTAGATTCTTAATTTTTGGTCCCGTTTTCAAATTGGTCTACATTAAGGTCCAAAGGGTCCAAAATTGAACTTAGTTTGATTTTAACAAAAATTGAATCCTTGGGGTTCTTTGATATGCTGAATTTAAAAATGTACTTAGATTTTTAATTATTGGCCTAGTTTTCAAGTTGGTCCAAATGGGGGTCCAAAATTAAACTTTGTTTGATTTCATCAAAAATTGAATAAATGGGTTCTTTGATATTCCAAATCTAACTGTGTATGTAGATTCTTAATTTTTGGTCCAGTTTTCAAATTGGTCTACATTAAGGTCCAAAGGGTCCAAAATTAAACTAAGTTTGATTTTAACAAAAATTAAATTCTTGGGCTTATTTGATATGCTTTATCTAAATATGTACTTTGATTTTTGATTATGGGCCCAGTTTTCAAGTTGATCCAAATCAGGATTCCATATCAAGTATTGTGCAATAGCAAGAAATTTTCAATTGCACAGTATTGCACAATAGCAAGAAATATCTAATTAATTTTCAATTGGAGTTATCTTTCTTTGTATAGAATAGTAGTTGATAATATATGTTGGAAATTTGCCAGACATGACTATGATGTCATTTTCTATTTTTATTTGCCAATAACTTTATGTAAATAACTTCATTGGAAATTTGCCAGTATAAAATGTTGCTGATGAAGCTTTTTTTCCTTATCTTATCTAAAATGTTTTTAGATAATGTATGTTGGACATTTGCCAGACATGACTATCATGTCATTTTCTATTTTTATTTGCCAATAACTTTATGTAAATAACTTCATTGGAAATTTGCCAATAAAAAATGTTGCTGATGAAGTTTTTTTTTATTGTTTTATACAATAAACAATGTATATTCACTTTTACTACCAACTAATCTTTACCATTCAGTGATAACAAGCACTTTATTTTACATTTTTAATATTTTATGATGTATTTAAAAGAGTAGTTATTTTTGCAAACTCCATTAGAAATTTGAATTGATATCAGTTTTGGAAAAAGGGAAACAGGGATGTGAAAAAAGGGGAGGGGGGGGGTTTAAATTTTTCTCATTTCAGATTTCATAAATAAAAAGAAAATTTCTTCAAACATTTTTTTGAGAGGATTAATATTCAACAGCATAGTGAATTGCTCAAAGGCAAAAAAAAACTTTTAAGTTCATTAGACCACATTCATTCTGTGTCAGAAACCTATGCTGTGTCAACTATTTAATTTTAGATTTAAAAAGTTTGAAGAAGAAATCTTTAATTGATTTGTAAAATCTTGACATTTGTTTTGTGTAAAAAAAAACCATGTAATGTCAAAAATTTGATCACAATCCAAATTCAGAGCTGTATCACGCTTGAATGTTTTGTCCATACTTGCCCCAACTGTTCAGGGTTCGACCTCTGCGGTCGTATAAAGCTGCGCCCTGCGGAGCACCTGGTTTTTTGTTTATAATAAATTACTTTGTTCATCAAAGTTGGATTAAATTTATTTTCTGCAGAATAATTGTACTTGTCCCGACGGACAAGCTTGATACAGCTTTTACTTGTCCGACCTTTTTTCCCTCTGGTACCGGACAATCGGACAAGCGTTATTGTCGAGGCCTGTCTACGTGTGCATCAGAAAACCTCACATCAACTTTATTTCCTGGTTACTTTATCAAGATGAAGTCTGTTCAATATGTATCTCAGATACTAAAAGCAATAGACCTACTAATACTGGAATAAGGGTAAAGTGTACATATTTAACTGGCAGATTTCATCTGACCAGGAGGCCATTTTCTATCAAGGTTTTTGTGTTGTCCATTTCTCAGGTCCAGTTTTGTACTTGAAGCAATAGAGCCACGATATATGCTAGATAATGAGTGACTGTAAGTGTACATATCTCTTCTGACTATCACCTCATGTTCATGGTTTCTTGTATACAGTATATATAAGAAGTAAGTGCTATATTTGATGTTAGGAATTATTACATGGTGTTCAAGTCTGGCAGGGTTCACCTGGTCTATTATATATACAGGACTAGTACAATGAGGGTCTTTAACAAAAGAAAATAACTTGCCAAAGCCAACAATGTCAAAGGTGGAGTGGTTTGACAAAGTTGTCGTCACTGAAAGAGTTTTCAGACTTCTATTTTGTTTTGAAAGAATATAAGGAATGAAATTGTACTTATTTACATGTGGAATATACTGAAGTGAATTTGGCTGCTGAAATTTACTGTGAAATAATTGGATAGATGATTGATTGATTGTTGATAATTAATGCCACTTTCAGAACTTGGCTATATTATTGCAGCAAACGTTTATTACTAGAAGAAGCCACAGTAACTGAAGACAAGAGTGCACATGCTGAAATGTCACCTTTTTTATATGACCGAAAAAAAAATTTGGTCGTATATTGGTATCACGTTGGTGTCGTCGTCGTCCAAATACTTTTAGTTTTCGCACTCTAACTTTAGTAAAAGTGAATAGAAATCTATGAAATTTTAACACGAGGCTTATGACCACAAAAGGAAGGTTGGGATTGATTTTGGGAGTTTTGGTCCCAACATTTTAGGAATTAGGGGCCAAAAAGGGCCCAAATAAGCATTTTCATGGTTTTCGCACTATAACTTAAGTTTAAGTAAATAGAAATCAATGATATTTTGACACAAAGTTTATGACCACAAAAGGAAGGTTGGGATTGATTTTGGGTGTTTTGGTTCCAACTGTTCAGGAATTGGGGGCCCAAATAAGCATTATTCTTGGTTTTTGCACAATAACTTTAGTATAAGGAAATAGAAATCATTGAAATTTAAACACAAGGTTTATCAATACAAAAGGAAGGTTGGGATTGATTTTGGGAGTTGAGGTCCCAACAGTTTAGGAATTAGGGGTCAAATAAGCATTATTCTTGGTTTTCAAACCATAACTTTAGTATAAGTAAATAGAAATCTATGAAATTTAAACACAAGGTTTATGACCATAAAAGGAAGGTTGGGTTTGATTTTGGGTTCTTTTATATGCCAAATCTAACTGTGTATGTAGATTCTTAATTTTTTGTCCCTTTTTCAAAATGGTCTACATTAAGTCCAAAGGGTCCAAAATTAAAATAAGTTTGATTTTAACAAAAATTGAATTCTTGGGCTTTTTTGATATGCTGAATCTAAACATGTACTTAGATTTTTTGATTATGGGCCCAGTTTTTAAGTTGGTCCAATTCAGGATCCAAAATTATTATATTAAGTATTGAATTTCAATTGCACAGTATTCAGCAATAGCAAGAAATCTTCAATTGCACAGTATTGTGCAATAGCAAGAAATTTTCACTTGCACAGTATAGCACAATAGCAAGAAATCTTCAATTGCACAGTATTGTGCAATAGCAAGAAATTTTCACTTGCACAGTATAGCACAATAGCAAAAAATTCTATTTTTCTCATTTCAGATTTCATAAATAAAAAGAAAATTTCTTCAAACATTTTTTTGAGAGGATTAATATTCAACAGCATAGTGAATTGCTGAAAGGCAAAATTTTTTTTTAGTTTCTTTAGACCACATTCATTCTGTGTCAGAAACCTATTATGTGTCAACTATTTAATTAATCTTTGATGCGTTGATAGGCATTACATACAGTATCAAAACACAAAACTAACTGCTGAACCATGAAAATGAGGTCAAGGTCAGATGACACCTGCCAGTTGGAAAACTACACCTTACAATTGTTCACACACCAAATATAGTAGACATATTGCTTATCGTATCTGAGATATGGACTCTAAACACTATATTAACCTTGTTCACTGATCCATGAAATAAGGTTGAGGTCAAGTGAAAACTGTCTGAAGGGCATGATGACCTTGCAAGGTAAGCACATACCAAATGTATTTATCCTATTACTCATAATAAGACAGGAATTAAGAATACTACAAAATCTTAACTTTTTTGTCAAGTAGTCACTGAACCATGAAAATGAGGTCAAGGACAATGGACATATATGACAGATGGTAACTTTATAACATAAGGGTCTATATACAAAGTATGAAGGATCCAGGTCTTCTACCATCCGAAATATTAAGCTTGTAAGAGGTTAGCTTATGCCGCTACAACTGCGAGATCACTGTCCCTATGTCGAGATTTAGAACAGAAGTTGTCGGCTCAACAAAAACCATACATAGGCGGATCCAGGGGGAGGGGGCCCTCCCTTTCTTGGTTGATTATATAGGGAATGACTGGAGCAGGCCCCCCTTATGAAAAGTTCTGGATCCGCCACTGCCACACCTTATGACAGGTAAATTGTCTAAGTTAATTGAGATTCGAGATGAATGCAACTTTCATAAGCCGGATTTTACTTGTAACCTTAGGATTGACAAAGTAGTAAGCACTGAAGATGAACTAGCAATCCACTACTAAATATTTTCTACACTAATGTTATTCTATATATAGTTACCATGACCTATATATCAAAATCAAAAGGGATTCTTTATATATTGTAAATAACCGAACATGCATGTTGCATTGCATTCCAATGTAAGAATTTGAATTATCATCTGGAGAGTAGAGACCACTTTACTACACTTATTTAATTATAATTGTAGTATGTACAACCCTGACTTTGACATAGAGGTCTTCCACTTATTGTATGTGACCATATAAGTTAAGTTCCAAGTCAGATTCATGAGTTTTAACTGGGAAATATCTTCTCTGTTCTGCAAGTATTTTCTGTCTATTTTTATTATCTGACCTTCAAACAGAAAATCAAAGGTATATACTGGGTTCAGTAGCTTCCTTGTAATCGTTAACCCTCTATCCAGGAAATGCAAGCTTTGGAAATCTGTGATAAAAAAAAATCAATATGCAGGTGCTGCATAGAATTGGAAAGTTCACAATTTGGAAGACCAAAATCATGTTGTAAAGTTGTTTTTTTCAACATACCCTTTTTTCTTATTTTAAGATGTAAATCACAATATGATCTACCTCATCAGTGAATTAAGCAATTGGAATGATTTCAACAAATATCCACTAAAAATTTCCCCTCTTTAATTTTATTTTGACCCCTTCACCTTGTTCTAAAAGAGCGGCTGAAAGACACTAAAGGGATATTTAAACATAAGCTGAAAACAAACTTGACAAAGCAATGGCAAAACAAAACAACCAATAGCAGTATAGAAAACAAACAAAAAATAGTCAGGTGACAATACCCACATGTTGATTTTTGGAGATGAAATGTTGTTGACCAATTCTACAACTTACTTTCTAACATAATCACTTGAATGGTATAGGTATATACAATTGGGTGCAGGACATTTGAGTGAAAACATTAAAACTACTAGGGGACAATTGAGGGCCAACATTAGAGCCCATTTAAGTGCCGGATTAATCCGCTCACCTGTATTTTTGATAGCCCATTTTAGCAAAAATTTACCTGGTTAAATAATGCTCACCTTACTATATTTACCATGAACAGTAATTTATATTGGTTTAATGTTCAAGTTGTTTATATCTTCATCATGGAAATACAAGTTGTTGAAACGAACAAAGGAAAAAAAAGTTTAATTTATGATGGATTCCGATATAGGATAGACAGTTCCTAATGAAATTCTATATACAGTATTGTACAGGGGGTATATCTAGAGCCCATTACGTATGTTTTCTAGGTTATAAATTCCAAGCTAGAACAGACTTTTAACATTTGATTTAACCTTTTAGACTTTTAGTGCTGTATTTTAATTGAAAAGTTTTATATTGTTTTTCTGTTGTGCTGTCTTGAGTCTATTAGTGCTGTATTTTAATGGACATGTTTTATATTGTTTTATATTGTGCTGCCTTGTGTCTATTAAACATTTCTTAATTTATTATATATTATTTATTTACTAAAAGGTTAAAAATATTTTGCTAAATGGGAACAATTTAAATTTTCGCTAAAATGGGTTTTACTTTGGTGCTCAAACGTCCTTTTTTTTTCGCTCAAATGTCCTCCCGATACAATTAGATTACATCAAGAGAAACTTTGAAGAGCAGTAATATCAATTTGCAAATTATTATAAAAAAACCAAAAAGATAGGATCAGGCAGACCAAGACAAAAAGTATGTCAATGCTTTAAAAAAACAAAGAATGATTTACAAATATTTTATTGTGATAAAATGGTCACAAAAATAGTTTATTGACAATATAAGAACAAAATAATATCAGATAAACCTACAGACAAATTTGACTATATAAAGAGATATAAACGAATACATAGAAATATAACAGATCTACTATCCAGTATAACAATTTTAACAACCAACAAATTTCTCCTCTAGGAGACATAATGGAATCACAAGAGATGACTATTAAAAATTTCTGACATTGTACACAAAAAGTAAATGCAGGTTTGACCAGCATACTGCAATAAACCTTTGAATATTACTACCGGTATTTCAGACCTAAGAAATTAATGATAAAACACCCCAAAACTGTATTTAATAATATATAATAATATTTAAAATAATATGTTAAACCCAATAATAATGGATTTTGAAAACAGTTTTAAAACAATATTAATAATGCCTTCATTACTAAATCCTTTTATTCATTTTATGTAATGGTAATTTATATAACGGTTAACACTTGTAACTTTATGATTTCCTCATAAAAAAGGTCTAACATAATTATATTTTGCAAGTTCAATAATTTTGAAACATGGTAACAATTGAAATCAATCGTGCAAATATCTACCGAATTTATAAAAAGAACAACAACTATACTAATTCATTAAAGCTCAGATCTATAACAATAATAGAGGTAATGTTTTATTGCTTATAACATTGTCAAATAAAATATAACTCAACTAGATAGGCTGGCAAATAATAGAGAAAACTAAAGTTTTTTTTTTTGTCAAACCCAATTTTCAAAGAAATAAGTGAACTCCTCATTTATCCAGACAAACATGAAAAAAAAAATAACCATGAAAGAAAAATAATGAATTTTCATCTTGGCTGATGATAAAAACATAGACAGTATTGAAAAAATGCTAATGGGAGGTAACTCAATATAATTAAATAACATGATGGTAATTACATAGTAAAACTAAATAAGGATACATACAGTCAAGTTTAATAATAAATATGGAATGTTTCGATATATAATATCAATGTCATGGGGGACAAATGTGACAATATAAAAATACTGGTGTATAAAATAGCACTAATATCAAATCCCTTTTCACCAACTAATGTATCACAGTTTTAACAAATTTGATGAAACCAACTACAGAATTACCAAATAGAATGATTAAGGCATACTTTATAATTTTGTATCATATGGTGTTCTAATTTCATACAAAACAATACTGAATTACAAATTAAATTATTTATGCAGAGAACATCTTGATATAAGTAAAAGGGAGTCAATACACTTTTAAGGGAGATAATCATTAACACATAAGAAGAAATCTTATGATCAGGACTTCAAATCAGAAAAATTAATAATTGTGCTAAATAACTCACCAACTGAGATTTTACTAAATTTCAAAGCTTGTATATTATTAGTTACTACCCATCTTTTAAAGAAGCACACTGTTTTTAAGATCTCAATATGTTAGGGACTTTTGACAGTAACAGCCAATTTGATTCATATTTTTAGATTTTATAAAGTAGATGTAGTAAAGATTCTAATTTGTATGGTATGGAGTCATGGACAAAATAAATAAAAGTTGTGAAATTGCAGCAAAATTGCATATCAAATTGTGTATATTATTCATAAAAAAGTTTCTTTTTAAATAAACCACAAATTGTCTGTAGAAGGTAACATCTGTTTTTGCATAATTAACAATATTTACAAATAAATTATTTCATTCAATTATTTACAATTGTACAATGTGTCTACTTAATAGAATTTTGATATGTATTTATGATACAAAATATACAATTAACATGATAAGCTTATATCGATATGTGTGTAAAAAAAATCAATTAGAATTTATGGTTAATGAAATTATGAGTAAAAATATTATATTGCAATATAAATTTGTAAGGCTAATTAAAAAATGTAGAACTTTTTTAAAATATCAATCAAATATTGCATTTTTCTAATCTGTTTTTAGTTAAATTAAATGACTCTTTTTTTTTGTTTTCTGTTTTTATCTGAAACCTTTAATCTACATAATAAAGTGACCATGAGATTTAACATTAATTTAAATATGTGGGGTACATGCAAATTTCATATTTGACTTATACTATAATTGGCTAAATGATAATGGAATTTCATAATTTTTGTATATATTTTTTTTTGTAATTTGAATAATGCTACCAAATAACTTCAATGCAATGTTAACATAATTACTGCATATATGAAATCAATTGATTAGACATTAACATATTGATATGAGTTTGCTGAAACTGAAACTGTTATTAAAAAGTTGAATTAGTTTCTACTGACCCTTCAAGGGTTTAAAAGAAATTCCATATTCATCTAGATCAAGGAAAATCACCACATCGAATAATTTTGCAACTGCTATGCAGTTAAATTATAAAAATAAGAAAATGTGGCAAGACTGTCAATGAGACAACCATATCACTTCAATTCTGTTTTTCAAATGTATGAATATAATTTGCAACTGATAATGTTAAAATTGTCTTTTCTATGGCATTAACATAAAATTCAACTTTGAAAATCATCAATTCCCTGTGCTGTCCATTGAGCGAATACATTTTAGACACTCAATTGAATAGTAAAATAATTCCAAACTGCAGAAATTAAACCCAGTATTCAGCAAACACTCTATAAATGACAAATTAAATTACTTCGAAATTGACTATGATATATCTGCCATGGAATGCCTTGTCTTTGAAGGTGTTTTATTTGAATTAACAATACTGCGTAGCTCATCACGGATAGATTGAATTGTTTGATCAGGAGTCGCTTCCCTTTGAGAAAGGTTTGTTGTCACTATATCTGTCTCATCCATATCTTTTGATGTTTTGGAGTGAGGTCTATGAGGTTTAGAATGAGACACGTTGCCATTTAGATTTTTCATTTCTACACTTTGCTGAGAAGGTCCTTTTGAACCAATATGACTAGATTTAAGACCAGATAAATTTGAGCTTTTAGTTGCTCCAATGTCATTCAGCATTGTGGATCTATTTGGTTCATAATTTCCAGATTTTCTATGTTCGTGCGGTCCTCCACTCTTATCTAAATCCATAGTCCTCAAAAGAATAGGTTTTGGAGGTTCTGTGGTCAATGTTGGACCATTGTAATTAACATTTGCCACTGGTCTTTTACCTGGACTCTTCTTGTTGAAATCTCTCCCTAATGATGTTTGCTGTAATAATACATAATCATATTTATATTAAACTATTAAATCAAAACCTAACCAAGGATGTTTTACTTTACAATTATTAATGCTTATAGTTCTATATTAATACTAATTTTTCACCATTCCACAAGGTCAAGTTTTACAAGACTGTTTATGGGGTCTTTACACTAAAACAATTAGATGTGTACTAATCAATATCTTTTCTTGGATACATGATTTTTTTTATTAATTGTTATTGGCTTGAAACTAGCTTCCATTAAATTATTGAATCAATCTCTTTCATTTGATTTTCATAGTTTGTTATTATGTTGTGCTAATACACAACTGTCCCAGGATAGAGGAGGGATGGGTGCTAGCAAACATGATTCACCTACTACATTCTGTTTGTTCCTGTCCCAAGTCAGGAGCCTGTTATTCAGTGGTAGTCGTTTGTTGATGTACTGGAATGGTTTGTTGTTTGTTAGTTACATAAATCATGACGTTTGTTTTCTCATTTGAAGTGTTGAACGTTTTCTAATGTCAGTGCCTTTTATAGATAACAGAAACTTTACTTGGATTAACAACAGAATCTAGGCATGGAGTAACCACAGAAAGTTATCATAAATTATTATATAATTAAACATTACTAATTGATTGACTGTTGGTGTCTGATCAGACATTTTTGTGTCAGTTAGGTTTTATTGGTGAAGGAAGCTGGAGTACCAGGACCATGACCTGCATCAAGTAAAACTCACATTCCTTGTCAACTAAGATTCAGTGGCGGATCCAGAAGTGGGGGCCCACTGACTGCCTAAGAGGGGGCCCAATTCAGTCATGCTTCAGTGATTCCCGATATAAGCAACACAATTTTTCCCAGAAAAAGGGGGGAGGCCCCCTGGGCCCCCACATAATCCCCCTCTAAGATTGAAGTCAAGAGCATTTGCCAACTGAGAAATCAAAGATATTTATAATTGCTATTAAAAAAGCAGCATTTTCTGGACTAACTATAAAACTTGGCATGGGTAAAATGTCTTCCTGATAAGAAATTTGGTAAGACCGTAACAAATTATGGACGATGATTTAAGTACAACTCAATCTGCAACTCTGTATGATCTTACCACAGAACTTAGCATTGGTCAAAATGCTCCTTAATTAACACTTCTGTGATGGATTAACAAAAGAATTTCTAATGCAACATTGTTTGTAACGTTCATTTTGATTGGATAACATCACCAATTTTCAAGTCATCAATTAAGACAAGCATAGACAATATATGAAAGATTTTAAATATATGATTTGACGATGTTTTCTGTCAGTTTCATTAGAATGGAGATAACAGTATTGTATTTTAAGCTCTGATGGCATCAATTGGTGATTTGATGGTACGAATACCTGTTTACTGGCTCCACTAATGTGTCGACAGTAAACTTAATTTGTGACCATCAAATCATCAATTGATGCTGTCAGAGCTTAAAATAGAATACAGTTATTTCCTAATTGGATAAAAGTTCTTCTTGATAACATTTTTGTATAGCTTACCATAGAATTAGGCATAGATATAAGTGCTACTTGGTCAGCAGCTCTGTAAGGACTCCACGTCTGCAGTGTTTCTGGCTGTGGTGTATGATTTGTATGTACAAACATTGGCTCATGCTTTTTCTCTACAAAAAATAACAGTGTTATTAGAAAACAAAAAAGTTGTATTTTAATTTCATGTCCAATTGCATTTAAATATTTTGTTTGGAAAATTTATGATTGAATATTGTTTGATTTATGTCCAGTGATATACATTTCATTCATGTTTAGGATGAGAAAAAAATAACAATTATTACAACAGTTAGGTCCTGTGATAGGGTTGAGAAAGCCAAGAGGAATATTTAGGATGCCACTGGAAAACATTGAGAAGTTGAGCCTTATAACAGGGTTAATTGTGTACCCCTCAAATTGCAACAAGGGTTCTCTAATGTGTTTGTAAGTAAATTTGAGTATCTACCAATATATCAAAAGTCATTGATGAATAAATATGAATTAAGATACATATAGAGTAACTGCTCATTGGTTAATAATGGAAAAGTACTCATATGTGAATCAATAGGAAACTAAAATATAAAGTTTTAGAATGAAATATGAAAGAAAGCTCCTATGAAGAATTGAAATTTTAATCAATTAAAGCATTTGCTTGTTATGTAAAACAAGACATTTTAAAACGTACAACAAAAACATAGACTTTTTTTTTATTTTGACAGATAAGTCTCACAAATGAAAGCCATTTCTACATTTAATTTGCTAATTTCAGTAAAAGTTTATACCATAAGTTTGTAGCTATATTGGCCTTCAAAACATTAAAAGTAACATGTGGTTTTCAAGCTGTCAAACTGAAACTACAAATTACCTGATTGAGCTTTTAAATCATCTGCTCTAAATCTGAAAAATAACAATTATAATGAAATATTGTAATGCAAATATTCTACTGGTTCTGTAGCTAAACTAAAAATCTCACACAATTCATTTTATTGTAAATAAATTGTCTACTAGTAATTCGTTTCATTAGATATGATATAAACAAGCATGTGTCCCCAGTACACAGATGCCCCATCTGCACTATCATTTTCTATGTTCAGTTGACCGTGAAAATGGGAGAAAATCTTTAATTTGACATTAAAATTAGATAGATCATATCATAGGGAACATGTGTACTAGGTTTCTAGTTGATTGGACTTCAGCTTCATCAAAAACTACCTTGACTAAAAACTTAAACCTGAAGCAGGACAAACAGATGGACGCACAGACCAGAAAACATAATGCCCATCAATGGTGCATAAAAATTAAAGAACATGAGGCTCCATAGTCAGAAACATTTTTTAAATGCTTCACTCCTTGACATATTAAAACAATAATTAATCAATTACTTTTTAAAATGCCATTTTCACATTTAAAGCATCAATTGAAATATTTTAAGATTTTCTATCGAAACAGGAATGACAGCAGGTGGACGAAAACCATTCTCTTTTCAATTCTAATGTCAGTTTTCTTTCACAATAAATTATCCTACAAGATGTAAAACATACATCTGACATTTAAACATATTTTGTGCATAGAAAATATGACAAAACTTAATAAAACTACATTTGAAATTGAACTAAAATTACAACATAAGATTAAGAATTCTCAAGGCAGCATGTGTCCCTCAGAATCAGCTTTCTTCTAAAATCGAAAAACTTAATCAGTGACATTAATTTACTATTTAACAGTCGTGATATTTTTCGTTAAAAAACTTAGTCATAATGTGAAAACTGTAAAAAAAAAAATGGAAATTTTTATCAACCGATTACTTTTTTGCAGAATTGTAGCAGAATCAAAATGTGGAAATAAACCACTGAATTATATGGCAACAGTGATAATTTTACATCCAATTCAAGTTTTAACGTGTTTTTCGTTAAATGGCAAATTCAGTTTTAAATCATAAAGGATGGTGTGCAAGGTTCAAGACTGTGAACATATTTGTCAGATTCTGCTTCAAGTATGCAAAAATAGTAAGGTTTTTTTTATTGGTTAATATATTTCCATGTTTCAGTAACAAAAGTAATTGGGATGTAATGTTTTTCTTACATGTACTCAAAGACTGAGGAGTTATCTGATAAAAAATCCTCTCTGGAAAAGTTTAAAAACATCGTTAATATTATAACCATTTTACTCATGCATATCCAATTTGAATATCTATCAATTCTATATACATTGTATTTGACTATCATATAGGCAATATAATTTTTAGTTATTGCAAAACAATTGAATTATAGATAACTAAATTGTATATTTTATAATTAGGAATAAAAAAAAAATCTGTTTTAATTTTTCTAACTTTCCAACTGTATATGTTTGTTCTTTTTAGGACAATGTCTATTTTGGTCTATTTTCTTCTCTTAAGCTCATTTGGTTTACAGCTCACTGAATCATTCACTGCACAGTTTCCTAATGACTATAAAGAGCAAATTACATTCAAGACTTTCAGTCAACAGCAGTGGCATATAATCTAGCCTTTTGGAAAGGCTGTGGGATAAGAATGAAAGACAACCCATGACTATTGCTGAATAATTAGAAAATGAAAATAAACTGAACTGGCTCAAAACTAAAGCATGAATATACATCTGATTGGACCTTGTTTTCTTCATTTTCATAACCTTCCCAGTACTCCAGTTTATCTAGAACTAATTATGAGTTTTCTGTAGGTTTTCTTCAGTTTTCTAACCTCCCAGGACCCCCCTGTTTTTATTATCTAGAACTGATCATGCATTTACTGGTACTTTAAACCCAAACTTACCCTTGTTTAGTCTGTGTCTTATTTTCAGGGGAGACTTTATTTCTGTAAAATTTAAAAAAACAAGTTAAAATATTTTAGTACAAAATTATTTATACAATCCTGAAAGTGGATAAATTAAAATCTTAGCCAGTGATTATCCCATCAAGCAAATATAAGAGATGGAAAATGTTCAAGTACCAAAAAACTAACGGGGTATTTTTTTATATACATTGTATATCTGAAAATACTACATCTTAGTTTGTTATGTTGCAAACTTTAACAATGGAATTTAAGTTTTAAACTGTACAGTAACATTATATTTTAGTATGATATGTGCTAATAAAAACACAATTTGTATAGCCAGAGGCTCAAAAGAGCCTTTATTTGCTTGTCTGGTATTTTTGTGTAAAAAAAAGATGAAATGCAACAAGATTATTTATATTGAGTGATTTTCTGTCTATTTTCTATAGTTTTCAAGATATTAGGTCAAATGAAGTGCTTGTGAGCACTAAACGTTAAAGATTGCATTCATTTTGCAGTTGGAATTAAAAATTGAACATTGCATTAAATATATCAGCATCTGAATTCAAAACCTACAAAAATTAACAAAGGAAGATAACTCTAATCTTTGATAATACTTTCGACAATACTTCATTTATCATTCCATTCTATACACAAAGGAAGATAACTCTAATCTTTAATAATACTTTCGACAATACTTCATGCATCATTCCATTCTATACATAAACACTTTCTTACTATTTCCAATTTCTCTCTATCTTATATGGCTTTCAAATCAAAAGGAAAAAACACAAAAAATAGGGGAAAAAAATAAATATCATTTAATGGCAATTACTCCATTAAGAGTCATGTGGCAATTTCTGCAACATACAACAATTTTTGCAGGACAAATTAGGTAGATTTGACACTCTGAAAATTTCTACTCCTTGCTAGTAGATTTTCTTTTTCTTCATGTGTCTCTATCTGATTTCAAGATAGAAGCTAATATTTTGATTTTATCCATATGTTTTATTTTCAGCAATGGTGGCCATCTTGGTTTTTTGGCAGGTTTGTGTGAAACAATTTTTTTAAATCTAATATTTATAGGCTGATATTAAGTGTGGATACATTTGGCTGATATTAGCCTGGTAATTTAAAGTAAAAGCTTTTTGTAAAAGTTAAAAGACGATGATAGACATGTGACGACCAATGAAGAGAAAAGCTTAAAAGGGCTGAAACAAAGAGCTGAAAGTTCTAACATGCTCTATTTATTCTCCATGCAGCAAACTAACAGCTGGGAAAAAATCTTGTGATTATGATTCTAATAATCAAGTAGGATGTAATATAAGATCTATTATTAATATTATCTTAGCTAATTTGAGCAATGTAATGTGTCATACTGTGATATAGTAATATTTAGGTGAAAATGTATTGAGGATCAAATTTCAAATTTTCTTGTAATTCCTAGTATTTCAGCTAATTCCTTATGAAAAGCACAGACTAGTTGTTTAAAACAATTTAAGACATGATGAAAGAATGATAAAAGGGTATGGGTGTAAATCTACATGCAAAGTCATGCATAATACACTTTAAATTTATTTCATAAATCTATTTGGTAGAAATATATCCAACCAAGTTAGTTGTTTTAAAAGCATACTTAAGGCACATAAAAGTAATTACAAAATATAGGGGTACGGCATATAACTTGGGACACAAAAGGAGATAGGTCTCATCTTATTGATGCATGAAGGAATAGTGTGATCTTAAGTTTGCAGTTAGAATCTGAGATGTTCTCATATGAATACTGTTTTATAGTATAAACAGATGATTGATCAATATCAAGAAGTTTTACTGAATCAACTTATTGCACACCTTATAAAATTCTTTATAAAAAAAACCATGACACTTTATAAATATTTCCCTAAGAAATGCTAACATGATGCTTACATTACATAATCATAAGCCTTTTAACAACTAGATTTCTAACATAAGATAAGCAACACTTATGTCTCAGCTTGTAGGACTTTTGCCACAGGCATGATTATACTATCAACTTGCAACATTTGTACAATAATCAATAACATCATATCAAGAAAAATATGTATAAAAAGAATATAACTTGTAAAACTTATACAACAAAGCAATCATATTTAAGACATACTGTACATGTTAGTAAGGGGAGATAATACATTGATGATCATGGAGAAAATCAAACTACCCATGCAAATCGAGTAAAAACTTTCAGATCTACTTATTAGAATGATAAATTGATAAATAACTTCTAGAAGGAGCTATAAGTAGCACAATATCAACATATAATTAAGTGTCCAAAATTAAAAATAGAAGTTTAAGTTTTCTTCATGATCATCATCTAGAAAGTCTACATAAGTTAAGACAATATAAGATCATCACCTATGTCTTTTTCTTCTCCGAGATCTGTTCAAATTTTAATATTATAAACATAGTTTTATGACATCTGAAGATGGACATAAAGTTTGTAAGAAATCTGATACAAACTGAACCCTTCACTCTGTTCATTTACAAACAGTCTAGCAATATGCAAATTAAAAGGTCAAAGTGAAAGACAAAATTTAAATCTGATTGGATTTGTGAATGAAAAGTGAATTGTGAACAATATTAATGGTAAAAATCTGCCATAAAAACATACTGTGATTGTTGCAAAGACACACATATTTTTTACAATTTTAGTGACACATTAAAATACCTGTGTGTAAATTTTCTAATTGGGGTAGCTGATTTTGCTACTTTTTTTGTTCTGTGAAAATATAATCAGGTAATTACAATACACTTCAACTACAAGTTACTTTCTAGTTAAAGTGGTTAAAAAACAATATTCAGTCATTCATGTAAATTTTAATTCTGAAATTGGAAAATTGGTAATGGATGTTCCAGATTTTTACACATGGAGAATAGAAGGCACTTTTTTAAGAACCTCACCACCAATAATATAAAATTCTAATTTTACTTAAAATTCTTACAAAGTTCTTAAGAATATATGCTATAACCAACAACTTATGAATTTAAGTAAGTCCCATCCCAACCCTATCCCCCTCCCCTCATTGGTTAAAATCTGGATCAGCCTTTATGTATTATTTTAATGTTTATAAAAGTTTCTTTCAGATGAGAAGTACAAAAAACATATCCATTCCAATGCTGTAGATAAATTCTATAGAAGAGCATATGATTTTGAAATTTAAGTTAGAATAATCACTGAGGTGAGCCAGCTACCATGAGAAAAGAGGAGGTTTTATTTGAAGTTAGTATGTTATTTCTTTACAAGAATCAAAGAAGAGTTTGGAGATATGATTTTTTACAGGTTAAAGTAATTAAGCCAGACTGCCTTTTCATCCATGACTAGCAAAATTGGCATCTTTGGTAAGTTTGATCCCTGGTGGTTAGGCAATGTTTTTTACATTGTTATTCATAAAAGTATTTTCTTGTCAACACAAGTTAATGGTTAGGTTATTAATGTTAAACCTATTGTAACAAATTAGATTCTATAAAGAAAGCTTTTGGCTTCAACCTACCCTTCACCATCATTCATGGATTCTGCAGGTGAGATGAGTGCAAATGCATCGTCTAACAACCGGTGCATCCTATGTCGTGCCTCTCGTAATGACTCATCTTCTACAAATCCATCATTCTACAGAAGAAAGAAAGATTATGGGTAAAACAGTATATTTCCAAAAATTTCTCATTTCAAATACTTTTACTGTCCATTATTTATCACTTCAGTACACTTAAAACAATTCTTTTTTAGCAGATCAGTTCAAATTTCTACATGAATGGGAGTATTTTCTCATAAAATGTATTTCAATTTGATCCATTATTGAATTATTTTCTGAAACTTTTCATTTAAAATGAAGTTTCATTTTGTTGGTAATTCACATGTTTTCCAGATTTGACTTTTATTTTTCAGAGAATAAAGAACTTCTCAGTTCAGCATAAGTTCTTTTCATCTATATATTAATAAATATGATTTCAAGATTGTAGAAATATAAAGCTTGACCAAACTTCTAATCTGTCAAAACTTGAAATGAAATAGAACTTACTTGTTTTCCTTCTTTGTCTTTTGTACCTTTTTTCCTAAAAGGAAATAATGTACTTGTAAATATATACTGAGCCAAAAAAGTTTTGCAACAAAAATATAAAATTTTATTTATTACGAAATCATAACAACATATAATTTAATAATAACAAAATGGAATTATGACATGTAAGAAGCAACATGCATGTTTATCACTCACATTCACTATGAATTTCTTTGATGTTCTTTGTATGGAGCGCAGTAGGGTCAAAATGCGGAATGAGTATAGTGTTATTCAAAATCGATTTCTCGTCAATTCTCATCGTGCATCAATAACGGATTGGCAAACACTACAGTACCTGCCCTTAGTCTATGCACTCCTTGTGTAGCGGGAATAAACTTGTTACGTGTTGACGTTAAGGGAAGATAGCACTCCACCCTTGACATTAGTTTTTTTGGTATACCAGATCTTGGCCTATCTTGCGCAGTTGCAATTTGTCGATTTTGGTATACCAGATCTTGGCCTATCCTGTGCAGTTGCAATTTGTCGATATCTGTTTGTTAGTCTCTAAACTGTTGACTTATGCACATTAAATCGAGCCACGACGTTGTCAACACTCATTCCAGCATCAACCATTTCAAGAGCTTTCTAACGGTCATTTTTCGGGGAGGACTTGTTGACGCCCCATGCAATTTTTTCTAACGTTTATGTGTTTTACTTATCAATGGTGTGTCTCTAAACGTCAGTGAAAAATAAATTTCAAATTTCGTTTTAAAAGTACAGGTACAGCAGGTAAAACATCAATTACACGAGCAAAGCTTAAATTGTGTGAAATCAATCACCCTTAAAAAAAAGTATGACTGTTACAGGTAAACCATTAGGATTATATCAATGATGTTATTTTTTTTTGGCAAAAACTTCCAAAATACCATTCTAAAATAATGAATAAAATATAATGCCAGTAAAAATATAAAAACAGATCATAAAATACTGTAAACTATATATTATCAACGCGTATTCATCAGTGATATGACTATATATTAACATTACTGTATGCTCAATGCATATATCTTGGTCTGTTTTCGAATGGTGAACTGATAAAAAATATAATCATTAAGTTTCTATTCTAAGCCTTTGGAAAATTTGTACTTCGTTGTACATTTAAATTTGTAGTTCATTTGTACCCACAAAAACTAGTATCCAACAAATAATAATGAAGCCACAATAAATGCATCATCCATGACTCCACTTGCTCTTTCCATGACAATAATACAAAATTTAAAACAAAAACTGAAAGATTAATCCAGCTAGAGAGTATCTTGGTTTTTCATTTAAATGCAATAATAGAAGTGAATGTTTCTTTTCTAAGGTGTAAGAACATTGAATGAACACATCTTTTTGTGTATTAAACAAGGGAAATACTGCTCACTTATAATACCTTTGATAAGAGTATTCAGTAAACTTGATAAAGCTTGATGCAAAATTTCTGGAAGCTCTGACTTGCAGTTCCTGATAAAAATGTGAAACATTCTTGTGACAGACACACAAAATGAGAGAAAGGGAAAAAAAGTATACCACTCCTTCAGGTCCAAGTACACAGTTATTGTCCTTTGGTTTTTGTTGTCTACGAATATAGTCCCTAGTGTGAACAGTGTATAACTTGGATTTTTAATTTGATACACTTTCCCAATTTATTTCTTGATATTTAATGCATGAATAAAGTATGGGGATGAAATTACATGTTGAAAAAATTTGGGTGCTGAATCTTTATGTTAAGTAATGATTTGGTCCAGTTCAAAAAGGTCAAATTTTATTATGTCTGAAGCTGTCTTATATCTATTTGGATGTAGACTTGTATTTTATATAAGCTCAAAGTGAATGCATTTATGTAAAGATATTTACAAAATGTATCCATAATTTATTTCTTGATATTTTTAATGCATGAATAAAGTATGGGGATGAAATTACATGTTGAAAAAATTTGGGTGCTGAATCTTTATGTTAAGTAATGATTTGGTCCAGTTCAAAAAGGTCAAATCTTATTATGTCTGAAGCTGTCAAACTGAGTTTTAGACCCCCTTAACACAGAATTGTCAATATTTTCGGTTAGAGCTGGTGGGAGTTTCTATAATTTTGATATTATTTGTCCCACTAGTTTTTTAAGGGGGTCTAAAACTCAGTTTGACAGCTTCAGACATAATAAGATTTGACCTTTTTGAACTGGACCAAATCATTACTTAACACTACACTGTAAAAATCTTTTTGAGATAGAGCAGGAGTGATTTTTTAATTTGAATTTATTGTCTAAAGGAAATGCACTACAAAATTAATGTGTTCTCGGGCCTAATCAGATCAGGGTTATATCTTTGTTTTGATTATTTTAGTGCACAATACATGAAAACTGTACTTATACCTATAATGGTTAAATACAGTTGTCCCATAGGCACTCATACCACATCTTCTTATATCTATTTGGATGTAGACTTTTATTTTATATAAGCTCAAAGTGAATGCATTTATGTAAAGATATTTACAAAATGTATCCATAATTAAATTCTTACTTTTTGGGTTTATGTATAAATACATCAGGTACTTCATCTGTACTATGACCTAACACAGCATCTATTTCTTCTTGTCCTGACAAATATTCCTTCATTGCCTCTTGATCTATATTAAAATAATGACAACCATAAAAGAGAAAAATATATCTTAAAAATATATCAAAATTTTTCAGGTAAAAGATTTTACCACAAAATAAAAACAAGTGAAAGGTTGAGCTATAAAATAGGACAGACGGAGGGACAGAGGTAAACAGTATACCCCCACAGTTTTAAAGTGGGGGTATAATAAATATCTGATTTTATGTAAAGAATGTAAGCAATAAGAAAAAATTACATATTTAAGTTAATGTGATGTCTTCTAATTAATTTACCCAACAAAATTTCTAACTTCATAGAGAATTATTTTAAACCACATGCATAACTTAAGGCTATTCCAGGAAAAAAAGTGTGGAGTTGCACAACACTTTTTACATCCTCCACCACCCATCTTTTGTAATAGAACTGTATTTCCTTACAATCTATTTACCAACAAAAACATTTGAGGTGTCCAATCCTCCCTAAAACAAATTCCTGGAATAGCCCTTATATTTAATAAGTGGCAAGGATTTGAAAACTCTAGAAGTTGGATACCATTTTTTGAAATGCCTTGTCTAATTAATATTGCAAAATTCTGCAAATGATTTTAACATTGATTTGGAATGTTACTGTCCTTGAATTTTACTTCATTTACAAATCAAATAACATACCTTTTTCTCTCTTTTTCCTTTTTTCTCTCAGTCTTTGCTTATTTTTCTTTCTTTCAGCCTCCTTACTTTCCTTTAAATCATCATCAATCTGAAAAATTCAATATTTATACAATAAAGTCATTTAAGTTCCTTATTTTTGTTGAAGAGTTCCTGTCTTTATTGTCTGTCATAAAACTTCACATCTAATGGCACTCAATTTTGTCAGACTCTTTTACAAAAACATTTAAAACAGCTTAATATGACTTTGCTTCAGATTGACTTATTATAACTAATCACCAATAAGTTTTGAAAAAGATATTAAAATCAGAAATCTCTGTAGATTTAAAGGAGTAGGTCCGGTAAGGACCGATTTTGGCCTCAAATTTCAGGTTCATCTGACGAAAGATTTCGACCACTTTTTAAACACTTAAGTGTCTATTTTATTTGAATCAATTAGTTTATGCGAAAGATTTTGACTGATTTAGTCATTAAAAGCGACCCGATTAAAGCTCAAATATGAAAAATCTACCGAATATGCCGAAAAATGTAACTTTTCAGATGGTTTTTGTCAAAAATGAAAGTGGCCGCATCTGTGTTCATCCTCAACCTTTATATATGTTATATATTATTAGCAAATACAACTTACAGTTCAATATTAAGGATGAACACGAATGCGGCCACTTTCGTTTTACACGGAAACCGTCTAAAATTTAACTAAAATGCTAGAATTGTGAAGATTTCAGTAATTTAGCATGACTTAATGGTGCTAGTACCCGATATATGTGCATTGTATTGTCAAAAACAGCATATATCTATGTAGCAGAAGCATTCTACTGTCCAATAAATAACTTAAAGTTTACATTTTAACAATTTTGTAAAACTGCTATATTTTGGGGCCAAAAAGGGGTCTTACTGAACCTACTCCTTTAAAAAAATCATTTTTTTAGTTAAGTTACACTGCCATACTTGTGAAGGAGAGGCAAAAGATGACAAGAACAAGAATGTGTCCTCAGTACACGAATGCCCCACTCGCACTATCATTTTCTATGTTCAGTGGACCGTGAAATTGGGGTAAAATCTCTAATTTGGCATTAAAATTAGAAAGATCATATCATAGGGAACATGTGTACCAAGTTTGAAGTCGATTGGACTTCAACTTCATCAAAAACTACCTCGACCAAAAACTTTAACCTGAAGCGGGACAGACGGACGGACGAACGAACGGACAGACGGACGAACGGACGGACGAACGGACGCACAGACCAGAAAACATAATGCCCCTCTACTATCGTAGGTGGGGCATAAAAATACAAACTTATTAGTCAAACACATACTGAAAATGCCATGGCAAAATAATAAAAACAATCAAAGACAACAAACAGTATAGAAAATCCAACAAAGAAAACCAAATACAAAGACACAAACCCCAACAAAATCTAGATTGATCCCAGGTGCTCTGGAATGGTAAGCAGATCCTGTTCAATATATGCTGAGTTGATTTACAGTGATATTTCATATAATTGTCATCAGTCAGGTTTGCTGAATTTTATATCACCTATGACAAAAACAATCATTTATAAACAATTACTTTCGGCTTGTTTCTTTTTTAAAGGCAAATGTCTTGTTACCTTTTCCATACCCTTGTGAATCATACTAAGTAAATGTTTTGTTACCTGAGGTTCATATTTCTGTAGGTGTTTTGTCCTTATTAGCTTAGGTGAATTTTCATCTGGTTCTTCTAATCCAGCAACTAAAATGAGGTATAACACATACAATAAATCAGAACAAATTCTTTAAATGGATAACATCCTATCAAAATTGAATACATTTCCTAGGAGTATAGTTGACTTTAAAACAGTAATGCACACGTTATTATCCCAAGCATGCACATCCATATTTCAAAGTATCTATTGGGAAACAGCAAGAAGGTGTCTGACAAACTCTGAAATGTGTTTTTAAACATTAGAACTCATTACTGTCAAGCTGCTGACGTAATATAAAGTCATTCTGTTCTGTGACAATTTTTGTTTTAGTTCATTCAACATATCCATACAGAAAGTACACAGTAGTGCCTACATTTTTCTCCATGAATACCTTAGAGTAGTCTTTGGTCAATTTCTTAGGATCATTCTTCAACTTTTGAACTAGAAAGATGTATTTTTTCTTGTAGAAGTTTGCACCATTATAGAACTTTACCATTAACTTGAATGAATACAATCATATTTTAGTTTTGCTCTTTGTTAAACGCTGTACAGTGATCAATAGTTGTTAATTTCTAGATTATTTGGTCTCTGATGGAGAGTTGCCTCACTTTTATACCTAAAACTTAACCTGTAATCAAACTTAGAAGATTGGTGACTGGAGCATATGCAACCTGTTTCATTGGTGGTTATTGGTGAAAATCAGTGAAATGAGTGTGGCATTAAACAAGGAAGAAAAATAATAAAAAAAAACTTTCTTGTTTCTCTGGATACTTTTTTGTGGGTACCAATTTTCGTGGATTAAGGAAAATTTACATGTTCATGGATTTTTAATTTCGTGGTTTTGCCCAAGTCGGCATACAAGCTAACAGAACATGTATTATTCAATGAACACTTAATTTTGTGGTTCATCAATACCCATGAAATCCATGAAAATTGGTATCCTACATATAATAATGAATCCTCAGTACACTTTTACCAACAAGAAAGTTAAAGGGAAACTTCGCAAAAAAATCAAAAATTGATATTATGTTCATTCTGTATAAAAATGTTCAAATTCATAGATATTAAAGTTTTATTCCGCTAGATAAGCGATCACCATCGATTTTAAATTTAGAGTATCAATTCTCCGAGATCCGCCATCTTGTCTTCTTTCCCGATGAATAAAAACGATATGTCTATAAACCACAAAGAAACAAAACTACAGTAACCGATGTAGTCGTAATTGCGTGTCGATATCTTGTCAATCGTACGGTTGTTTAATACGACTAACTAACTTGATACGGAAAATATTCTTACTTTTTTTAAATTACCATGGTCTGTTGTTTTTAAACTGTTGATATTGGAATTAGGTGAAAAGTCAAAGTTGAAATCATAAATAAGTGTTCCGTGAAAATTGTTTTCGAAAATCTAATTTGTTCATAATTCTTTAATAAACTTTTTTCAAATATATTTTGATCTTCCCTTATCTGATCACCAGCATGGCTAAAGGTATTACTTCCAAAGGTATTGTGAGGGGTGTGAGGTGACACGTCCAGGTATTCAAGCGATTTCCTGTCGGGCTTGCAAGTTCATGCATCGTTTCACTTCTGCAGGTATCAATGGGTATTGATCAGTGTACACGGCTGATAACTTATAACTTTCCATTTTGAACTATCAGATGTATAATATACAACTCTGTCTTACTTGTCATTACTAAACTCATACGCTTGTTTATAAATAACATTTCTGGTGTAAAGAATATAATTCATAATATATAAATAAAACCCAAAAAATAAGATTTGATGAAATTAAAATCTATTTAAATATTTTTTCCAAGGGTGAATTTGGGAAAATGTAATATATAGGCATTGTCAATAGTGAAGGACAGATTGGAACAGACCAGAAATATTGATTTAAAAAAATGTACGCACTTGCCGACGATTCGTTTATACGACTGGATATAAAGTTACGGAACTATAGCGCAATTTAAAATATATACGTGTATACATTGAACATAAGAAAAAAACATATATTTTGAATAAATAGGGGTAAAAGTGTTGTAAATAGACTAGCCAACGTATGCCAACAGTGTAATCATCGAATGTCGATAGACTACAGTTGTATACCAAAAGAAGAAGAGAACCAATTTGATTTAAATACAGGTCGATGTATAACTTTTGCTTTGGTTCATTGAAGCTGTGGACCTAGGAAAATCACAGATTTATATTTCAATAAGATTGTTCTCAAACAAAGGAAGGAATTCGTCATCACAATTGTTATATATGCCACTGGACGAACACTAATTATCCCCAGGGGATGTGAATATTTTGCTGGGAAACTTTGAGTATCAAAGTTTCAAATTAATTTCTGGATTTATTTTCTTTCTTGGTATTCAATAACCGAAAAAGAATAAATTACTTGTTCGCTAAATAGGGATATTCTTGTCAGATAAAAGAATTTTAGTTATATTTAAAAAATAGGGAAATATGACATTAAATTGGTTCTGTCTTTTTTTAAACATCGTTAAAACGATGTGTGTCTAAGGTGAACGCCACAAGAACCCTGTAATACTAGTACGAGAGTATAGCATGTAAACATTCCTTCTCAATAATATGGTTGTATTGGAAAACTTTTCATACAGATTGACAACTCATTGTCCGATATGCATGTAATATTTGCCACATGACGTCCATAGTTCTTTCTACCATCATCACCTTATTCCTTGATATTGCTGTAAACATCGATGGTTCACACCCAAACAAAATGGGAGTAATGAACCTTCAGAGCTTCTCCGTGTTATACACTAGTGAAATATATAGACGAAATTTCTGTATTGAAATGAATCTACATCTCACAAACAGGATTTTCAAATAACGATTTTGAGTAATCACCTTACAAACAAATATAAACGTATGGCAAGATATAACCATGAAGGAATTTAGTTTTTGTCAGAACTCATCACTATATCATAAACGTATACGTATATATATGCATACAGTTTCAAATATCAAGAACAAGCGTTCGATGTCGATAGTCTGTTCTCTAACTGTTCAGAGTTAGACATGTCACTTGTTCATTCTTGGAAGCCTTCATATTCCCCGTCTAACGATGGGAACTCTTTCTGATTGTGTTGACTATAAATGATTGTATGGTAATTCTGTCGCTTATCTGTACAAGCGGTTGCATTTCCTCTCCTTTCCCAACAAACAAACGAACGAAACGCAACTAGTCTGATTTCTCTGGAGCTCATCCTCAATGGCTCTTATACGTCAGGAAACTTACATGTATACTAATGATTGTTTCATGAACAACGATGTATGAACGAACTATTATAAATTCGTCAATATCTGTAATGCATGACTATTAAAGTATAACTTTTATTACAACTACTGTATTACTTATTTGGATTAATGACGGCTATCATGTTCAACATTGCACAACTATTATCATAGAATTTTAAAAAAAATCCTCAAAAGATATAATGCCTTAGCTTAGATAATTAGTATTCTTTTCACAAAAAGTTCGTGTAAATGATTGTCAAATCAGTGAATTTAATTATGTAAGAATAAAATGTTAAAAAGAAACTAAAAAAAAATTATGCATGTTGTATGTTGTATTTTTTTGTCAATTAAAAACTTTAAAATTGCAATAGTTTTATTAGCATTTAAACACAGCCAGATTTGAATACAAGTTAAGAAATTCCGGTAAAGTCAATGATATCAAACAGATGTACAATGTTATATCAAATTGGGTAATATTGCATTTAGTTTTTATTAAAGATTAAAACTACTATTTTTTGCTTCATATTTGAATCTTTACGCCAATTGCCGCTAAGAAAGTAATCAAAAATTGTTTCCTTTTATTTTTATACACTTTCGGAATTACGAATCTGAATTTTATTTTCAATTAATTTACACAATTTAATTATTGTATCTTTATTCTCATCGTGTATTTAATCTTAGTGTATTAACATCATGACAGCATATACTCTAATCCTTTCTATTTATCCTTTCCAAATAACAACATTTATACCTGTGTACGCTTGAACTCACACCTGCGGCTAAATAGCTACAAGGTAAACGAATTGACCTCAAGCCGAGAAATATACAGTGACCTTTACAAAATAATATACACACTCTGCTCACACATTAGTTGCATTGAAATGATTATCAAAACAATAACGGTAAATAGAACTGAAATATTTTCAGTTCAATATCAGTAAAAATGTTCAATAAATATTTTATGAAAAAAATCTCAACAATAATTAATTAAATTTATTCAAAAACATTTACTAGAGATAATTTTATAGGAGTTTAATTCAATCAATACAAAACGGTATATATATGCATATTCACTTTCGTTCATTCTTATATTGTGGTTTATAACTTCGACCATTCGTCAGCTGTGCGCTTTTAATTACGTATATTGTCGATAAGCTATAAGAGTTAAACAGATTTTATTTTTTCCCAGAATTCAATAAATCGGGCTAATACGTCACGACCCACTCGAGAATTCAACCAAAAAGGTTACAAATACTTGATTTTCTCCGTTATTAGAAGGAATATAAATTTAAAACTTTGCAAATGTGTTTTTTATGTTAAGATGAACATAATTAGATGATAAGTAAAAAATCGCGGAATTTCCCTTTAATATAAAAGATAACTTACCAGCCTGACTACCTCTTTTCTTCTTTTTCTTGTTTTTTTCTTTTGTAGCATCATTATATTCTGTGACTATATTCATTGATTCTGCATCAGGTCTGAAAAAGAAAAAAAAAGTACATTGACTGGTTATGGCTACTCTGATTTGGTAAAAATGACTCATAAGAAAATTAATTTTACTTCTTAAAAGTTTTTTTGTGAAAAACTATTATGAAAGACAAAGTAAGCTATGTTTGTAGATGTCAAACTAAGTATACCTTCCATTCATATTGGTCACTCATATAAAATTTCTTTATACCTGGTGTACATAAAAATGAAACATTTTAGTTTTGGATTACACAAGACTGAGTGTAGATTACAATGTATTGTATCAAAAGAAAAATTTATAAGAGTTCCACAGAACCCAGCGTCTCGCCTTTTTTTGCTATTAGTAGCAGACTCAACAAAATGGGGAAAAAATTGTTAAAAATTTTCCTCTAGATATTTAAAATATCTTTTGATAGTACAAAATGTGCAAGTTTGGTAAAAATCCAGGATGGTTTATGAATCTAATAAATGTTTTAAAAAATAAACTAAAGACTGTATGGAAGAAAAACTAAGATAATTTATAAGAAACACATGTATACGGATAAACAGGAAATAAATTTTACAAAATTTTCTTATAGATATTAGCTTTTGATTATAAACAAGCTTCTGTCCAAGTTTGGTATAAATCCAGGAAAGTTTAAGAAAGTTATTAAAATGTTTTAAACTTTAACCACAGAGTGAATGTTATGTAAACTGGCAGAATTCCATTTATAAGTAAACAGATTTTTTTTTTAATACAAAATTTACTTCTGGATATTATCTTATGATCATAAACAAGATTCTGTTCACGTTTGGTAGAAATCTAGGATAGTTTTAGAAAGATATTAAAACCATAGAGTAAATATTTGAAGACATCGCTGACAGAAGTAGAATTGCTATGTCTCACTTTTGAGAAAAAAATAAGCAAACAGAATTGACAAACATTATAAAATCATACTTTTTTTTACTAGGTTTCTTGACCACAGCATACAAATCTTCCTCCTGGTTGACCTCATACTTCTCTTTCTTTGGTGAGGTCACTTTATAAGCTGCTCTCCCATTGGCTGCTGTTCCAGTCACATGATCATACTGTGCTTCATCCTTAAAAGACATAAGTTGAATAAATGCCTACCTTTTTAAGAATATATTTTTTTTGCACAAAAATCTGTAAAATATTAGATGACAGTAACAAACAATATGTCCAAAAGTTTATATTCTTATCAACAAAAAAAGATGTGGTATGATTACCAATGAGACAACAAATGTTTTAGCAATTTTAGCAATTTTAGTCATCGTGACCAAGGACGTATAACTAACATACGTCCTTGTCGTGACCAAAGCAGAAATGAAAAATATGAAACTGAAAAAATCATCCTGAAAGAAGATCAATTAATTGATTACTGTAAACCAACTTATTTTCGCAGATACTTTATTTCATGTTTAGCCCTTTCCAGTCCATTTCACGGCAATTTAATTTCGCGGTTTTCTTATTAACTTGATGTTGTTAAATACGGAAAGATCTAAGTTTTACATATTCGTGACGATTTAACTTCGCGATATTTTTCTACTCGCGAAAGTCGCGAAAATAAATCGCTCGCGGAAATAAGTTGGTTTACAGTATTTGTTGGTGTTAAATGCCAGTTGTTTCAGCTCTCTTTGGCTAATCATGGTTACAGCTTTTATTCATGGAGGGAAGTCAGAGTACCAATAGAGAGAACTACTGACCTTCAGCAGGAAATCTGAACGTGAAAAAACTAGGGCTCTTTTATAAAAAATTATTAATCTTAAGAGTAAAAGAAATTGATAGTCACACAATTTCAGAATAACTAACAATTAATTTAAATCGTAATTTTTTTGTTAAAAGAGTTACAGATTCCTTACAAGAATCAGATTAACCTGGAGAAAACTTTGTTGTATACTTCATTGGAGTCCAATTGCAGTCTGCAACATTAGCCACTAGTCTGATGCAGCATATTTTATAGTTTTATTCAGACTAGTAAGTTTTTGCAAAACTCTGTTTAGACACATAAGAAAAATTTTGGAATCTTGGTCTTTGGACTAGTAGTTGGAAAAAATTTTGTACAGACTGCAATGGAATGACAAAGAAAGGGGTAAAATAGGAAATAGTCTGGTTACTAATAATACAGTAACTTTGACTCACCTCCTCTGCTCCAGTAGGTGATCTCATCCTAAGTAGAGGTGGATCATTTTCTGAATCTAGAGGTCTGCCTTTGGTTGGAGCTCGTTTATACTTCCAGTATATGATACACACAACAATCCAAATAACTATAACAACAAAAGCTATGGCACCCACAACAGCTCCCACTATCCATAGATTTGATGGTGTATCATCAGTAGCTGGTTCCTGGGAGATGTAAGCTTAAAAGTAAAAATAGTGTTAAAATTATAAAATATTCAAATTCTGACACCTGTGTCCTATAGCAGAAAAACCACATCAATATTGTTTTAATTAATTCCTTGATTTTGTGTTATCTGTTAGTGTGATCTCATTGCAAGTACATGTATATAAATATTCTCATTATTTAAGTATACCAAACAATTATTGAACAAGTGACATTTGAGAAATGGTTGAGTTTTGTATAAATATCAGATTACAAGTATACTGTATATTCGCTGCGGACTAGAAGTTAACAGATGCAGGTAAGTAACTGTTTCAGAATTCACAAATTATTGCCTGCATGTAATACTGTGATTTTAAAGATTTATCAAAAAAGTGAATTTAATTTTTGTGATTTTAGGAAAAGACACATACAGATATTTGTATTTGATATCAAAATATGAGTTTTTAAAAGTAGTCTTATTAATCGCATTAATAAAAACCTTGCAATAATTTCCGAATTAACAGTTATAAGTAAAGTACATTTTGTATTTTTGGTTTATAGCTTTTTGCCAAAATCATTTCATTAATATAACAAGAATGTGTCCATAGTACATGGATGCCCCACTCACACTATCATTTTCTCTGAACAGTTGACCTTGAAATTGGGGTCACAACTCTAATTTGGCATTAAAATAAGAAAGATCATATCATAGGGAACATGTGTATTTAGTTTCACATTGATTGGACTTCAGCTTCATCAAAAACTACCTCGACCAAAAACTTTAACCTGAAGCGGAACAGACGGAAGGACTAGGTGGGGTATTAAAACCCAAATGCATATAATGAAATCGGTAAGGATTATCAAAATACATCATTATGGCAACACATATCACAGGTTATTACTTTCTGCCTTTGATGAAACTTCATATCCTAGTTTAATGGCCATCATCTGATCACTGATACTAGAAGTGGCTGCCACAGCTTCTGTCGCTGGCAATGTTGTACCATCTTTATCTACTGTATACCCTACTGTAACATCTTCTTTACCAGCTGCTCTAGTTATGTCTGTAACCTGGTAAAATAAAGGGGAGATAACCAATTAAAACATTTAAAATTATATTCCAGCTAATTCTTCTAATTCTTTTTTCATCAACTGCATAGTTCCCTAATGTAACATTTTCAGTTCTATTTGCTGTATATACCAGTATCTATATCACCTGGTAAAGAAGGGTAAACAAGTGATGAAAGTTTTGGCCATAAATGTACTCAAGCAACCATGCACCTCCATAACTTTGTCTTCATGTCAGAATGTATGCTCTTTACCTAACACCCTGTGTTCTTGATGCTCTCAAAATAACTCTCGTAACTCTCATAAAACTAATGAAAAAAATTTTGTTGTATGCAATATGAACAGATTCTTATAGCAACACATTCTGTATGTGTCTGTTCCAAGTCAGGATCCTGATATTCAGTGGTTGTTGGAGGGTATTATGTTTGCCATTATTTGGTCCTTACAGAGATCAGGCCATTTGTTTTCTTGTAAAATGGTTTGTTGGCTTTCTAAAGCTTATTATTCTGTATGGGTTTTGCTCATTGTTGAAGACTGTGTGTTGATTTATAGGTGCTTACATCTATCTCATTAGTCTCTGGTGGATAGGTGTCTTACTGGCAGTCCTATCACATCTCTATATTTGTTTGTTTATACAATGCCTAAAGAACCAACTCAGTAGTTAAGGTTATGTGTATTTCCAAAGGAAAAAAATCAAAGCAAAGGTACCAAGATATACTTATAACGAATCATTAAATGACAAATGAAAAAAATCAAGCACCCGCGGGGGCTAATAAAAAATGCAGCACAATATAATGGTATCAATCAAAACATTTCTTTTTTAATAGCCATCGTTCATAGAGCTTTAAATCTTTTTTCAAACCTTTTTCTTCACATAAGTTATTAAAAACATTGACAAAGGGGAAAAGATTTTTTTTAAGCCAGTATAATTATTCTTTATTAATGTATTTTGAATGCGTCAAAACTTCCTATCTCTTTATTTTTTTCATATGGGTGTGATTATAACTTAATAGGACTAAACTTCTGCTCTTATAACTATAAATTGTGCTCAAATTTCATCTTTTATTTTGAATTGAATATTTAAATTCCCAACAAATTTTAAAAAATTCAAATTTGTAAATAAATAGTCGGTCTTTTTAAACTTTCACTATATAAATAAAGATGATAACAATGGTACCAAAATCACAATGAATGAAATGTGATTTGTACTAGATAAGATAATCTTTTGTATAGATCTGTGAGTGCAATTAGCATGATTAGGGTCTGATTACTTTTTCAGATGCATAGTTACTTGTTCATGATGATAACCAGGTAATTTAGGTAACCAGGCTTTATAGTTCTTGTTTATTAAATCAAATATTTATGAATGAATGATATAGATTTGTAGTTTATGATTGAGCATAAACATATTCCGTAAACTTTATTTATTATTTGTGTGATCAGAGATACCGGATTTAAATGTAATGATGCATGGAGCTTGTACATATCTGTCCAAAGAATTTAAACTATAATTTAAAATGACAAGAAATATGTATGCTTTTAAACTATATATTATTATATTTGTATGATATTTTAAAACAATTTAAAAGAGGATTCTTGATAATAATCTACACTGAAATACGATAGTTGCTTGATCAGTATTAGCTGTAACATATTTTTTCCTTTTACACAATACACTTCAGACTGTGGAGTCATCATACATAAAATCCAGTAAAAAGGGACACATGCATCACACAAATAGCAATAATACTTTTGATAGCATCTACTAAAATTCTATGTTCAATTAGCAAAAAAAAAGGATGTGAAAAAAAAGCAAACTTTTATTTACAGACGACGGACACCAACAGATGCCAAGTGATGTCATAAGCTTACATGGGGGCCTTTGGGCCCCAGTGAGCTAAAAAAGAATATAGATCTATAACTATTGCCAAGATTTTTATCATTATCATGATTATAAAATGGGTTAATACATCTCTTGCTTTGTGAGGCTTGGGTTGTTTTGTAATGCAGTACAGGTTCTTAAGTGAAGATGGGATGCATATCAATGTATCAAGTTGTTACTTTGAGCATCCAAATTAAGTTTCTTCAATACCTCCTTAACCACGGAGTGATTTTTTATTGTTTTACTTCCATCTGATTTTTTAAAGCAGAGCAGAAGATATCAAAGGGATAGTCAAACTCAAAAATTAAAAATAAAGTGACAATGCCATTGCAAAATGACAACAAAAGACAAACAGCAGTCTACAAAACTTAAGAGGTTTGTAATGAATACATGTTTCTTGACAAATCATGAAATTTGGGGAGCTTCTACCAGGTAGGTGGGAGAGAGTGGGGTTATGCTTAAATTTTGGTGGTTATTACATATTACATCTGTATAATGCTTTTAATCTACCAATTTAGACTTTCTCTAATGCTACATTGTATGTAAAGTCTGCATTTCCCCATCTTTTTTTTAATAAAGAATGGAGAAAAAGTTATATGCAAATCAATGTCAGATGGAATAAATGTGTCTTAATAAAAAAATTCAGTCTGTTACAGATCTTTATTTTCACAGCAGATGCTATATTTGATTTAAGGATTATCTTTTGGTCTGAGAGGAAAGAAATTTTTGTTCTAGACTATAATCTCATTGAAAGGTAATAGCTCTGATATGAAATGTTGCTGAGAAACCTCTTTGAGTTTGAAAAACTATAGAACATCTGTTTATCCCTATTTTCCTAGGCAATGTCAGGGACGTAAGCTTATGACTGCATTGAATTTTGACTCAAGCGACCGAGAAAAACTGATCTGATGAGTTGAAAGTTATCCAGCAGATATATCATTGTAAAATTTATGAAAATAGTGATAAATATTCTTATAAGGTTAAAAGTTAAAACAAAGGTAAATTTCTGAATAAAAACAATAAATCAATTTCAGAAGTGAAAAAAGTGCTAACAAGTGAATAATATGATATTGTGTAACATCTGTTAGCATTAGTAAGACATTGATTTCTTAACCATGATGTAAATAAACACGTCAAACTTGAATTTCTAATATGACGGAATTACTTTGTTATTTTTATTCATATATGATATTACATAGAAGGGAATTAGCCCAGTATTTATTGACTATTTATGTGTTTTCATGTTTAACCTATAAGTTGTGATCAATGTTTGAAAACAAAAAATCAGATTTCAGAGTATATGTTGCATATACCGGTAGAGAGAAATACAAAATTTATAAATATGTCACAAAATACTTATCAAGGTAACTTTCCATATTTTTATGTACAAGAAAATTTTTAGCATAAAAATTGAAAGGTATAAATCAGGGCAGAAAAATCAATCTCAAAACCGATACATTACATACCAGAACATAGCTTCTAAAGAATTGTCTAAAGCTGGGGCAGTATCACAAACATTAGAATGTGTCCAAAGTACATGGATGGTTCACCCGCACTATCATTTTTTCAGTGGACCAAGACATTGAGGTCAAAACTTTCAATTTGGTATTACAATTAAAGATCATATCATAGGGAACATGTGTACAAAGTTTTAAGTTGATTGGACTTCAACTTAATCAAAAAGCTATCTTTGCCAAAAGCTTTAACCTGAAGTGGGGACAGACAGATGAAAAAAAGAACAGACGGACGAACCAACAAACAAAGGAGTTAAAGAACAAACGGACGCACAGACCGAAAAACATAATGCCCCTATATGAGGCATGAAAAAAAGTCTTACATTGATTCCAGCTTTTCCAATTTGTACAAATCTTTTCCTCCTTCTGGCCTGGCCTTGTTTCCGGAAAGCCAGATCGTAGGCATTAGCAAGTCCTGACTCTACTTTGGTCTGAAATGTCACTGTGTTTACATCCTCTGTCACTGGAACTAAGATCCCTGAAATCATTTATGTCACAAAATTTTATGAACAAAAATATTTTTTTCAACACTTCTACATTTGGCACATAATACAATATCTTACAGTTGTGGATTAGTCCTTATATCTTCTAAATAATTATACAGCATATTTCAGTATAGGATTATCAATGAACAAATTTATAGAAAGTATTAAACATTGAGTTGTACCAAATAGTTCATATGTGACATATTTGTTTCATATCTTGTTTTGTCAGTCTTCTCATTTGATTAATTGTTTCACATTTTTTATGTTTGGGCCTTTTATAGCAGACTCTACGAATGGGTTTTTCTCATTGTTGAAGGCCATATTGTGGCCTGTAGTTGCTTACAACCACTCCATTTTAACTCTGGTAAATACTTGTGTCATTTGCAATCATCTCACATATCCTTATTTCAATATTGAGGTATACCAATTGAAAATATCTCTTTTGATTGTGTTAAGGGTGATTTGTGAGTAATTCACATGAGTAAAATGTCAATGCCATCTTGAAATGCTAAAATGACTTTTGCTGTTGTGTCATTGGGTTGCTGTCTGATTGATGTATATTCAACATCTCATTGTATTCACAGTTTAACAATTTTCTTACATTTTTAACACAAAATGTATGAAATAAAGAGAATAACATTGTATTTAAAATTAAAAGTCAAAAGAACTACATAGTCTTTACAGCATGGATTTTCATGCACACACAATACTGAATATACATGTAGCATGCTGATGCAGAATAATCATTTAGGCATGTAATACATGTATATCTATCATACTGTAAATAATCCTATCTTTTGTTCTAAATCATAAAATAAGCAAATGCAATAAACGGCAGTAACTATTAAACTATAGTATAGGAATAATTCATGCAAAATAGCAATAACTATGACTAAATAAAATTAGTTAGTTTGACAATTTATTAAATTACATGTAATAGGATTTTTTTCTAAATCAGGCATGCTCAGTTTTGGTAAAAAAATGTGTTACCAGTTGTCATATGGTCATTTGTCTATTTACAATACCGACAGGAATATATCTGTTCTGAAATGGATTAAACTATGTAAAACTGTGTATTTTAGATAGATAAACCAAGAAATAAGTGGACATCAGGACATTCACTTTTGAAAAAATATAGGCAAAAGAGATTTTGAATTCACTTGTTTAAAGTAAAGTTTTGTCCATAATTTTTGCAAATAAGAGTACTCCATCTTCAATATTTCAAATCTAAAATCCCTTGAATGGGCAAAATATGTAGTTCATTTGATTATTGAAAGAAATGATTTTATATTGTGTTACCTTTTCCTTCAGTTTAATTTAAAACTGTACTGTTATAAAGAATTTAACTTAGCTAAACAAATAAACTGAGCAAATAAACTTTTAAATTATTAAATATTATTAAACTTGTACTGTCATCTGGGTCTTGTAGTAAAAATTGTTTGTTATGAGAAGTAAATGGTAGTAAGTTTCTGCTCTTTAAAAAGATTGTTTTTCAACTGTTTCTTTGTATTTTCACCACCTGAGAACACTCACAAAGTTTAAACTTAAATAATAATTTTTTTTTACATAATCTCAAAGCTCAGACACAATTAAGTTTTTTGGAAAAATATTCCTGCTGTTTAGACAATTCTATCAAAAAATACTAAAACGTGTACAAAATATGCACAGTGAGTGTTCTTCTAAATAAACCAAGACCAAATAATCCCTTTCAACTGGATCTTTTATATAAAAATATGCAACTTTTTTTTATAACTGCCCATTAATGTCCTATTTCTGGGAACAAAGAAATTTATCTTTTTTATAATTATAACTTAGTTTTAGAAAACATCGTGATTATAGCTGCAGTCTCTTACATAAAGAAATTTCCCTTATATCTGCATTTTGTAGTTTTCAATTTGAGTAATATTGTAAGCACTAACCTGTCTTAACCCAGTATGTGGCCTTGACATCCGGAGTTGTCGTAGGTGGTGGAGTTGTAGTAGTCGGTGTTGTGGTTGTAGTCGGTTGAGTAGTTGTAGTCGGTGTGGTTGTTGATGTCTCAGTAGTCGATGCAACTGTTGTCATAGAAACAGAACTAGACATTTGAACATGTGACGAAGAAAGAATTGTTGAAGTTAATACATGTGTTTGTGACAACACACCAGTGCTAGTTAACACACCAGATGTGATCATCGTCGAAGGAGAGGTGCTTACTGTTAATGATTCAGTAGAAGATGGCACCTTTGTTGGAATAATACTACTTGAGAGAGATGTTGAAAGAGTAACTACTGGTTCACTGCTACTTACTGGTCCCATTGTAATAGTTGATGATATTGCTACAGTTGATAAATATACTGATTTACTTATGTCTGTTGTAGATACTCCTATTGTTGTAAAACCAGACGATTGTGTTAAATATTGGCTTGAATTAAGAACCATTTCTGATGATGAAGACAAAACAGGTGTTAAACTTGGTTCTACTGTCGTTAATGATATAACACCTGTTAGGTTTACTACCTCTGAGGATGGCATAAAAGTTGTTGCTAAACTTGGTCCTACTGTTGTTGATGACATAATGCCTGTCTGATTTACTATCTCAGAGGCTGTCATAAAAGTTGTTGCTAAACTTGGTTGTACTGTTGTTGTTGACATAAAGCCTGTCTGGTTTACCTCAGATGACATGAAATATGTTGTTAAACCTGGTTGTACTGTTGAAGATGACATTATACCAGTCTGATTTACCATCTCAGAGACAGCCAAAGAAGTTGTTGTTAAACTAGGTTCTACCGTTGTTGATAAAATAATGCCTGTTTGATTAACTATCTCAGAGGCTGTCATAAATCTTGTTGTTAAACTTGATTCTACTGTTGTTGATGACATAATGCCAGTCTGATTTTCCGAACTTTTCTGAATGAATTCTGAAGAGAGCGTCATAGTTTGGGAAACATTCATAGTAACAGAAGGTAAATGAAAATCACTAGTGAAATTTAATGTAAAAATGCCTGTTGCTGTTTCAGTTGATGATTCTATGAAAGATGAAGTCAAATTATTTGTGTCCAGAAATGAAGATGAAATTACATCCGTAGAACTTACAGGCATTGTTGGTTGCACTGTAACAATAGTAAAATTAGATGATGTTTCTGAAGCAGCTGATATCAAATCATTTGATGACATAGGTACTGTTGGTGTTATCAAGGCAGACATATTGTCTGTTTTCATATCAATTGATGAAGATTCCTGGGATAAAACATTAGTTGAAGTCATGGCTATGGACATATTCAATGTTTCCAATGAAGTTGACGGCATTGTTATAATACTGGAATTAAAAGTTTCCATGACAATTGAAGAACTAATTGTCATTGTTGGCTGAATGATGACTGGTAATGTTGACTCTACAGATGACGCTAAATCAGATGTTGAATTCATATACATGATAGTCCTGTTTAAATCTCCAGAAATTGACTCATTGCTGGGTACCATTGATGTTGATAATTGTGAACTGATGGCTACTGTAGTCTGAATAATGACTGGCAATGTTGAAGCTATCGTGGAATTTAAATCAGAAATAGAAGTCATCATTACTGAATCTGAGGTTGTATTTGGTAAAACTGTTACACTAGTTAGTTCTCCAGAATCATTTCTGGACATATATACTGTTGTAAGTTCTGACCTCATTTCACTATATGATAGGTTTAGTGATTTTAAAATGTCTGATGTATCTGAAGTAATATAGGTCGCTGTGACATTCATTATAAGGTCACTTAAAAACTCTGTTGTTTTTATTGGTTGTGTAGTTAGATTTGAACTTAAGGTTGATTGTATTGGCATAGTCGTATGTGAAGAGTTTGACTTTTCTAATGAGATGGTTGGAAGATTGGTTGCAGCTGTAAGTATCATATCAGAAGAATTTTGAAAAAAATCAGATGTGAAATTTGTTAATTCTAAACTACTTGAAAAATTCATCATTGGCAAAGTGGCTGGAAATGAACTTGAAGAGATTAAAAAAGATCCTGATGAGAAATTAGCTTCACTTGTCAATGTCATTGGGAAATACATGCTTTGTGACACAGAAGTTGCATTTATATTATTTTCTGATTGATTCAAACTTTGAGATGATCCAAATATTGTTGACACTGAATCAGGAACTAAATTATCAGAAAAATTTTGAGTTTGAGTACTTGAAATCACAGTAGGAGTTGCATTAAACATTAAAAATTCACTGCTCAGATCAACAGTATTAGAAGTTTGAACATTAGATATATTTAACATGAAAGAACTATCTGAACTTATAGTCATTACTGGTGTTGGCAAAATTTGGAATGTTGAGCTGTCTGAAGCATTTATCAAGTCTGATGTTTGAAAAACAGGCATACTTGATTGGATATTCGATACATTCAGTGTTAGAAAGATTGAATCTGAACTAAAAGTGCTTCCAAGGTCAAAAATACTTAAACTTGACATATTTTTTGTAGGACTGCTTTGCATCATTTCAGGTGTACTTGATTGGTTGACAAGTCCTAATATCATGAATGTAGATGATCCTAATTCTGATGGTAGTAAAGATTGTGTATTGAAAGCACTAATGTTTGTTTGTGGTGTTGTTGAAATAAGAGACGTCGAAATAGATGACTGTTCTACATTTTTGCTTGTTGGCTCAAGTGAGCTAGATTGGCTGTTTGCCATTGTTGATGTGAAAATTCTGAGGTCAGAACTTAGTAATGACTTTGTTTCAAAATCACTAACATTTAATTGTGGTGTTGTTATCACAAGTGAAGATGTAAAGGACATCATATCCAGAGAAGCAGTATGTTCTATTTTTCTACTAAAACTTCCACCAGAAGGGGTCATTAACACAGTAAAAGTTTCTGAAGGAGTTATTTCCCTTTCTAATATTGATGATAAAATGTTAGTTTCATTCACCACACTTTGTGTTAATTCTATGCGTTGAACTGAACTAGTGCTTAATAAACTTTCCATTAAATTGCTAACAGTTAAAGGTGCAGTCACGGATAAATCACTCAGGGAAATGGTTTGCATAGAAGGTTGAGAACTGCTAGTAGGAACAACAGTATTGAGATTGGATGTCTTTGGTATGTTATCTATAGTGCTTGGAATCACACCACTGTTAAAATCTTTTGTTGGTATGTTAGTCATGTCCAACTGTGATGATTGAGCAGAAGTATCAGTCATTTGCATTGTTGACAAGCCAGACATTTGTTCTAAAGGCAAATTATTTGAAGTCTGAAGAGAATGTGTCGCATCACTAGAAAGTATTTCAATACTGCTTTCAAGTATGTGTTCAGATTTAAATTTTTGTCTAGTTGATGAGATTTCAATTGAGACAGCTGATTTTGATTCCAATACTGTTGTTGGTAAAATACTATTATCAATTGTTGCTGTAAAGTCACTAGCTTTAATTTGCGCCATATTTATCTCCCCTGAAAAAGTGGAAGACATCAAGGTCAGTTCACCTGTTTGAGCAAAATTTGATATAGCTACATTTTGTGTAGTTTCCTTAACAGCAGTCAAACTGTTAGTAGACACTGCAATGGTTTTTGATTCTGATGTCATGAATGTTGAAGATGTTTGGATGATATTAGCGGTATTCAAACTATTAGCGGCTGTAACCATGACGATAGATGAAGATGATGTAGATGAAAGTGACCGATCATTTCCCATTGACAAATGGCTGGCTGTTATTTGTGGCACATCTTTTGATGAAGATGTTAAGTCAGTAGTTCCAAAAGACCTTGAAGAACTACTATAAACATCATTTGATGAACTTGCATACATAATTTGAATACTAGAAGCTAAGGCTAATGACTGATCCACTAATTTTGATTTTTCAGATACATCACTTAAAATTGTTTTAGATGGCACAATATCATTTTCATTGATATAACTGCTCAACTGTTCCACAAAATCTGAATTCTTGATCACATCAACTGATTGGGACAGACTACTTAAACTAGTTGAGATTTTCTGTTGTGTTGAAGTACTGCTTGAGATTGTCAACTGATTGGTCTCATGCATAGACTCTGTTATTTTACTATCTACTGATTTAGTAAGCAAGCTATTAAACTGTGCAGGTGACTGAGTGTTAGTGAACGTCAAACCAAACACACTACTCGGTTGCAGGGACACACTTGGATCAACTGTCAAAACAAAGCAATTCAAATGTTAATAAAAATATATCAATTATCAAAAATAACTATAATATTAAATATACAATATATTAATATCTAACAACTGCAATAAAAAAGCACCTATAATTTAAATCTATAATAAAAACATCTAAATCGACAAGTTAGAACTATATGTAAAAAAAACATCTAAATCTATATTAACTATAGTGTAAATATCTGAACTATAATGTTACCAATATGTACGACTGTATCTGAAAGGTACAATATATTTTATTATCATTCACTTACAGTGCTTATCCAGTGACCTTTGGGGTATCACAATAGCAATGTCCAAAACAGTTTACCAAATTGCAGTTAGATTTCTTCTCCAACTAACTGATCAACTGGTAAAATGTTTTAGCAGATCTTTGTCATTTGTTTCAAACACAAAAATGACTTACTATAGTATGAGTCACTGAATAAGAAGGTATAATTTTGACATGGAAACTTCTATCATAAATAGATTTTATAAATAAATAGTTGAAAACATTGTTTTGTAAGTCTATAATTTATAGCTCCGTTTTCAATGTGTTTGAAACAAATGACAAAGATAACAACTAACTGGATCTGGATGGTAAGTATTACTTTTGATTTCACAGCACTCACTTCATACTATCAACATTTCATTTGAGCAATCTGCTAAAATATTTTACCAGTTGATCAGTTAGTTGGAGAAGAAATCTAACTGCAATTTGGTAAACTGTTTGAGCCATTGCTATTGTGATACCCCAAAGGTCACTGGATAAGCACAGTAAAATTATACCCATTATTATAACTATTGAAGTGTATGCAGCACTAAAGTTTTTATAAATATGTAATAAAGAAGTGAAGTATATGCAAAAGATACCTAACCCACTTGTCTATTTTATATGCATCATTTTGACATTGGAGTTCTTTTAAACAGAGTTTTACTGTGCCTATTGCTATATATGAGTTTGTTTTTCTACATTGGTTAAAGTTATAGGGGAGGGTTGAGATATCACAAAACATACTTATCCCAGCCACATTTTTGTGCCTGTCCCAGGTCAGGAGCCTTTGTTAGTCTTGTATGATTTTTAATTTTAGTTCATTTATTTATTTTGGAGTTTAGTCATGTTAGTCACTGACGTCCATTATCACTGAAATAGTACACATTTTTATTTAGGGGCCAGCTGAAGCACACCTCCAGCATTGTCCTGGTGCAGGATTTTATTGATATGTTGAAGACCCATTGGTGACCTTCGGCTGTTTTTTGCTCTTTCGTCAGGTTGTTGTCTCTTTGACACCATCCCCATTTCCATTGATTCTCAATTTTATCTACAATTGTGTATCTTATAAATCATGAAGTGCATATACAATGTATAATAAAACTGGAATAATTTTTAAATAAAACATGTAAAAAGTTAAATATTATCAAAGATGTCTCCAATGATAATTCTGTCACGTTAGTATCTTCTTTTACTTTTGAAATGCAGGTCAAGTTCACCCAATGTTTGTATGAAACTACATCATTATCGGTCAGGAAAAAAGCACTGATAAATTATCATTCTTCTTTAACATATGGTTGCTTAGATCAGGACTTATGGAACACAAAGTTCAAAGTCATCAATTAGTGCATTATATGATGATCATGATAGCCTTTGTTGAGATTTTAAAACAAAATCGGTCATATGTTGATATAGAGTGTAGGTCAAGGTATGATAAATTATGTTTTAAACCTTTCTCATATCAATGAAATACACAGTATCTCACAACAAAACATAAGTCCATGAAATTCCAAATTAAATAATGGACAATGCCATTTGAATATAGCTTATTTTCTATACCTTCATATTTGACTAAGAAAAAGATTCATTATTCATCGGATTTAATTCTGAATTTATAACCAATTGATAAATGTATGCCTCTTTTTACCATATGGTGCCATAATACATATTGCCCATAAATCTAACTTTTGGGTCAGATTGAAAATATTTTGGAAAAAAATCAAACTGTTAAAAGGAAAATTGATTTCAGTCGAGGAAGCCGAAGTATTGATAGTCCTAAAGTACAATATACTTGAAGCCTGTTTATTTATGATATGTAATGATTTACACAAAGGATTATGGAAGTGTCAGTACATATAGCACTTCAATTTTTTCTTAAAGTAATAATCTAAAGGGCTGTGAGGAGACACTCAGAATACTTTGATAAACTTCAAACGTTTCATATGAATACATGCAAATAGGCTGAAATAGATGGATATGTGAGGTATGCTATAATGAGACAGAAACCAAAAATTAGTGGAGTGGAACAAAACTTAAACTTGATCTGTAACTCATCATGGTTAACTCACATACCAAAGATCAGCCCAATATTTGAAGGCGTTTAGAAATAATAATGGTTTGCTGCGGAATGACGGAATTACTGAATTTCAGGATTAGGGAATTTCGGAATTACAGACAAGGGTAAAAGAATGACGGAATTACGGAATTTCAGAATTTCGGAATGACGGACAAGGGTAAAACTATATGGCAACGACAACTTCATTGCGGGGCCATAAAAACAGGTTAATACTAATATTGGGCTTATGACTCTCTGCTTATCAAAGTTTACATCGCTAAACAAATAATAAAACTATATAACACAGACAAATGTTAATACTGAACATTTATATTTATAAAAATGACTAGACTTAAAAATGCAGTTTATCAATTTTATGTTGAAGTTATATCTATATAATCCTTATATATACAGATCATTTCTGATAAGGTGGACAAAAACACACAAATATGGATAAATTAATATTTTATTTTAATATTAAATTGCTTTGTGGTCAAAGAGATTTTCAAACAAATCAGCAAAAGAATTTTAATTTGTTTATGTTTTCAGAAAGTGATTTCAAGAGATGAATGGCATTTCAAATTGTAAAATTCTATATGTTCAAACTCCATCAATATCAATAAAAGAACTTAGTCACCTGCATTGCACATATATTCTATATTTTACAAGGGGCAATAACACTTTTTAAAAAGTCCACCATTATAGAACTTACTAGTATAAACCTATAGTATAAGTTTTATAAAAATCTGGCAAGAATTGTACCTGTGAGAGTGCTAACAAGACCAGATGGACTGACACACAAATGAACACACAGACAGACGCCCAGTATTTCCATGTTCCCTGCAACCCAACATATTATGTTTTTTTCTAAATTGTTTTTAAGTTTAAATTGGGCCTTAAACTATACTAACTAGCTTTCATTAAAAATGAGATGGCATAGAATATATACTGAAAATAATTCTGTCTTGTCATTTTGTTAAAAAAAAATATAGGTATTTAGTGTCAATCTATTTTAGGTTGAAAACTCACAAACATGTTTACATGTTTAACCCAGTCATTTATTTCCAAAAATATCAATCAGTACACCTCTAGCAGATTTAGTGTAAAGATATCATAAGCAATCTGAGGAAATCTACTGACAGAATGCACAAGTCTTCTTCTGACAACAATCATACAACTAAAGTTGATCATTAAGTATATTTACAATCAATTCTATTAGATTTTTTGGGAAGGATAATATTTATTAATACATGTATAAGTTTATTTTTTTAAGTTTGTATATTTTTTAAAAGATCTAAATTATCAAGGTATTTCAAATGGACAACATAAATTGTTCAAATTATTATGGCATATTGTTATTCTAAATTATTTCCCAAAATTGATCGCCCTGAAGATCATAAAAAACATTCTATTAAAATTAAGTATGTCAATAAAGGCTTTGATTTTGTAAATATTGCCGGTATATTTAACGACCATTCTGTTAAAGAACAAATTCCTGGATATTTTGACAATACTGAGCTACCTCTCATTTGTTATATTTACAAGAAATCTACCTGGAAATTTGTGTTTAATTATAGTCAATTGTGTAAAGATGTTAATATCAGTGAAAATACACCTACTTCATGTAATTGCAGTAATTCCGAATATATTTATGCACCCATTTCCCATGTTATAACAGGAGATCTTAACATCGTTCAAGACCGAGAGTTAAAATCATTCCTCAATAAAGGACCTAAATATCGTCCCCCGTCAATTATTAATTGGAATGAGTGTCGTAATATCATCCACGACTCACTCCATACTTACTGTATGAAATGGATAAAACGGGAAAAAGCTGACAAAAAATCTTTGGATTCTTTTTTTAATTCAGTAATGAAGATAGTTGATATACGTATTCAACATTTTAAAGAACATTTTACTATAAACAATAACCACAATAAACCTATTTCTCGTATCAAACATAAACTAAAAGAACTAGCCAAGGAATTTGTTTTTGTCCCAGCAGATAAAGCTGCTAATAATATTATTATTGTTTGATGTAAATTTTACATTGAGGTTCTGAAAAAGGAAATCACCAATTCACCAACATTCCAACTGACTCCATTTTCAGAAAACGAAATCTGTAACAAACATAAACTTTTAGCCACCGCTTTACAAGCAGAGCCAAATACAATGAAAGTCCCAACTATGTATTGGCTTCCGAAGCTACACAAAACCCCTTACAAATATAGATTTATTTCGTCTTCAAGCCATTGTTCAACTACTAAATTGTCTATTCTTCTTACCAGCACACTTGGTACAATTAAAAACCTGATAATAAATTGTTCAAATAAGGCCTTCGAAAATAGTGGAATAAATTACTTTTGGAGTGTCAAGAACTCGTTGGAAGTACTTGATAAATTGCATGCTTATATTGGTGATTTTGAATCTGTTCAAAGTTTTGATTTTTCTACCCTGTATACCACATTGCCTCACATTCTCATTAAGAAAAAATTCACACACCTAATTAAATGGGCATTCAAAAAATCAGAATGTGAATATATATGTTCAAACTCTTTTAGGTCATTTTTTAGTAGCAATAAACAAAAAAACTATGTTAATTGGACATGCTTTGATACTATATATGCCCTTGAATTTTTACTAGATAACATTTTTGTTCGCTTTGGAAATTCCGTATATCGTCAGATTATCGGAATTCCAATGGGGACTAACTGTGCACCACTTATTGCGGACCTGTTTTTGTATTGTTATGAGTTACAATTTATGACAAAAATAAGCAAAGACCCATCGAAACAACATCTGATAAACAAATTTAATAATACTTTTAGATATTTGGATGACATTTTGGCTCTCAATAATGACGACTTCAGTATGTATATTAATGAAATTTATCCTGTTGAACTTACTTTATATAAAGCTAATACTAACAATGACCACTGCCCTTTTCTCGATCTTGATATCTATATCACTAATGGAAAGCTGAATACTAAAATTTATGATAAAAGGGATGATTTTTCATTTCCTATCGTTAATTATCCGTTTTTAGATGGTGACGTTCCCTTGTCACCATCTTATGGTGTTTATATATCTCAACTAGTACGATTCGCTCGTGTATGTAACAATGTTTTAGATTTTAACGAGAGAAATTTATGTATTACTGAAAAATTATTACACCAGGGTTTTCGATATCACAAACTAGTCAAAACATTTACTAAATTTTATCATCGGTATAAAGACATCATTCGTAAATATAGCTCAACATGCAGACTTCTAATACGTTCAGGTATTTCACATCCAATTTTTTATGGTAATATTCTTTATAAAGCACAAAGGTGTCAGTATTCACCTCAGAAGCTTACAAAACCTTTGAATAGACTTATTAAGAAGGGATATAATTACGATACTGTTGTCAAGTCATTAAAGATTGCATATTTTGGCGTTAATATTGAGTCACTGATAAGGTCTTTGCATCGGAACTAAACACATTTATTCTAAAAACAGTTGTTGGCATGACACGGGTTATGTTCTTCTATATATGTTATGATGGTATGATACTAAACCCCTAACGGGACGGATTGTGCCTGATGTTCATATGATGAAATCATAATCTTTCAGTCAGTTTAATTGAAGTCTGGAGCTGGCATGTCAGTTAACTGCTAGTAGTCTGTTGTTATTTATGTATTATTGTCATTTTGTTTATTTTCTTTGGTTACATCTTCTGACATCAGACTCGGATTTCTCTTGAACTGAATTTTAATGTGCGTATTGTTATGCGTTTACTTTACTACATTGGTTAGAGGTATAGGGGGAGGGTTGAGATCTCACAAACATGTTTAACCCCGCCGCATTTTTGCGCCTGTCCCAAGTCAGGAGCCTCTGGCCTTTGTTAGTCTTGTATTATTTTAATTTTAGTTTCTTGTGTACAATTTGGAAATTAGTATGGCGTTCATTATCACTGGACTAGTATATATTTGTTTAGGGGCCAGCTGAAGGACGCCTCCGGGTGCGGGAATTTCTCGCTACATTGAAGACCTGTTGGTGACCCTCTGCTGTTGTTTTTTATTTGGTCGGGTTGTTGTCTCTTTGACACATTCCCCATTTCCATTCTCAATTTTAACATAACACAGCTATGATATTTCATAATTGATGCCATTTTCTTATTTCTACTCCACATAAATGTCTGTATTTAATAGGTCAAATATCTAACAATGAAAAACTGTCTCAGTATAGCTATGGGAAAGAGTTTGTCTGAATAGCCCTTTTTCATTTATTCATGTTATTGTCATGATTGTAGGTCTATTAAAAAAATAAATATGCCTATTTAAAAACCAAGATTAAAGGATATATACATGATATATATGTACAAACATGATGTATAAAAAATGATATAATATTGTGTTTTACCATTTCATGCCTGATTTGTAACACAGTATGTTGTTTTTGTTCTCTAGAAAAAGGGATATTTTTATGTCTTCTTTAAATGTCAGCTTCTTATTCATGTTATTGAAAAAAACAATTGGAAAAGCATTGACTTTGTCCCTTTAGACATAATTTTCATCCTAAATAAGTAAGTCTGAGGTCATTACCATTCTGTTCCATCTTCAACATGATTTTATTTAGTTGATAATTTAAATTGGCGTTTTCTGCTTTAATAAAATAAACATGTAGCAGCAATCTGACATCTATCATAAGCAATAGTAATCTAGGTAATAGCACAAATGATACTGGTAAAGTAATCTAGGTAATAGCACATATGATACTGGTTGCAAAAATGAGAAAACTTGTTACCTATAGATATAATGTACAAATGTAATGAGAAGATTTCAAAACCATTATACATGTATACGTAACCAGTACACCATTAAATTCTTGTTTAAATTGTTTTACATTGTCCTTTTGGGTCTTTTAATAGCTGACTATGTGGTATGGCTTTGCTCATTGTTGAAGGCAGTATGGTGACCTATAATTGTTAATTTCTGTGTCATTTTGGTCTCTTGTGGAGAGTTGTCTCCTTGGCAATCATACCACATCTTCTTTTTTATATATTAGCTATCCTCTTAAGTTATTAAATTTCTTGGGGATTTTTCTTCAAGTCTTTTCAATAAAGGGTTGGGTCTTTTCTGTTATATAACTACTTTATAAAGAAACCAGATGTTTATAATGAGTCAATCATAATCAATGAATTTTCTACCTACACAACTGTCCTTAAAAATGTCGGGATTATATGGTAACATATGGTACACAAACTTATTGACTTTTTGTATTTTGTTATCATAAATTATGGCTGTTATTAAATCATGACATTGTTAAATTAAAATATTTATAATTTTGAATGATTTTCTGATAAGCAGTTCTTGACAACAAATAAGTTGCTTAAATTCTCAACTTTCTTGACTTTATATAGAGTAAATGAAAGTGTTCAAAATCAAGATGTATACAATGGGGGATACAATGTATCCTCAAAATTTAAAAAAAATCTCCAACCATTAAAATAAGTACATTTTGTATTTTGTATTAACACAAAAAAAAAGTATCATTCTTGAGAAAACCTGAATGATTGAACAAGCTACAATGTACACTACATTGACTATGAGTAGAATCAAAAATCTTTTATACTTTTTTATATTCTGAAGATAAAAAGATATTCCAAAAGAGGAAACATTGATTCATTTCAACTAAATAAAAGAGATGGAAATAAATAAATTAAAAATAAAATAAAACAAGAATGTGTCCATAGTACATGTACACTGATGCCCCACATGCACTATCATTTTCTATGTTCACTAAACTGTGAAATTGGGGTCAAAACTTTAATTTGACATTGAAATCAGAAAGATCATATCATGGAGAACATGTGTAATAAGTTTCAAGTTGATTGAACTTCTACTTCATCAAAAACTACCTTGACCAAAAACTTTAACCAAAGACTTTAACCTGAAACAGGACAGATTGACGAACGGATGTACATACAAACAAACGAACAGACAAACAGACCGAAAAACATAATGTTCCTAAGCAGGGCATAAACAACTACCTTCTTTATCCACTGTCATATCATGTATATATGGGGCCGTATATATATATATATCAGTGAGAGTACAACATTCTTTTGTTTTAATCAGAGAAGATTACATACAGGAAATTCCAAAGACAAAATGATTCACTCCAGGTGAGGCAAAAATGAAGATTTTTTGGTTGTTTACAACAAACAAGACAAACATTGCATTAAAATGCATTTTAGTATTTTGGTGATATTGAATCACTATATAAATATTGTCTCTATGCATAATAGTATTTACAAACTATAAAATGAGCCAGCTCAAGTTGAAACTTTAATCCATCCCTTGTTTCTAGCTAATTACCACATTAAAGGATCTTTATCATAGATACAATGTATTAATGGTTAAAATGTACCAAACTTCCCCCCTTACAAGAATTTCAAATAGAAACTGGGTAATGTTTGAAACCAGGTCTAATTTAAAAGGCCAAAGGCATGATACATTGTGTACTAGTTCATGTAGTTCTTTTTAGACATGAGTAAAAGATGTACATGTGGGTTACCTGTTTATATGTGTCAATGATTCAGCAACCTAAAAACACATTTAAACTAAACATGAGATGAAGTAATAAGCATGGTCATTATATTAAGGGGGGTCAAAAACTTGTGCCAAAAGAACTTATTGCTTTGCATGGATATTAATTTAGTACCGGTAGTTTCCTCTTTTGCCAACATCAGCATACAATATAAAATTGAGAATGGAAATGGCAAATGTTCCAAAGAGCAATTGATATAAACAACTGAATTAAGCCTAAACAAAATTAGTATTTCGCTGAAAATTAAAATTTGTAGTTTACCTTTAACCACAAAATCCACAAAAATTGGTACCCTACAAAAACATGTACTAAAGAATCCAGTATACTGTTAAAAATGTCAAAATTACAGACTTGATTAATAATTAAAAGAATAACTAAGGCGTCATAACCAGAAAACAATACACAGTCTAGCTATCATTTCTTTATTGGCATGTCTAATTAAGTTCCTATTATCAATAATTAATTGATGGCTTTGAGCTTCCGACAGAATTGATACCTGAACTTCAGAAATTCATGACAAATGTGTGATAAATCAATGAGGTTTGCATATAACCTGTGAATGTTTTTAAGACAACATATGTTGCCATGCTTGATCAAATATTCAGATATGCTAACATACATACATGTACATTCTTTATGATATGTATTGGAAATTGGATGATACCAATACCTTAAAAGTTGAATTAAAAAAAACACACCTTTTTTATTTTTAAAAATTCTGTAACATTGTAATTTTTAAAACATAAAGTTAAACTATACGTCCTCGTATTTATATACAGAGGAAAGATATAGACAACTCTCCATTACAAAAAGAAGGAAAAAAAACCCAGTAATTTCAAAACTGTTACAAACTATATGAGATCGAAATCTTCATTCTTAATACACAGACAGAACCTCAATACTGTAAAAAGAACTAAAAAAAATCAAATCTGAATATTTAAAACAAAAAAAAATTCAGTTCTGGCTGTATGTATACAATGTTCTTGATGTTGTAATTAGATAAAGAATTTAAATATAATTAACTTTTTTATATTAAAAACAGATTACCTGTAATTAATTGATTATCCACGTGGATATTTAACTCACCTGTTGTTGATTGACAGTTAACAATTAAATTCCGCTGCACCATATAAACACAGATGTAAATAAAGGTTAAATAATAAAACATGTTGCTAAAATTCAGGAAACATCCAAACGGAAATATTGAAAATTATAATGAAAAAAAAGCACATCAAATGTTTATGTCATTTCTGATGAACGGATCGTAATTATTTCCGAAGTCAATTTATGTTTTGACTTTTTCACATGTGTGGGCCTGTTTGAAATTATAATTTCCTTTCAAATCGTAAGATATCGCCTTAAATTTCTCAATTAAATGACTGTCAGACATGATTGGAATGCGCATTCCCTTTACATCGCAAATGACAACAACAAAAGAATGTGTAACACCGGCCCATTCACTTTTCTGCAACATTTGTTTACATTGATGGCAAGGCCAAAACGAGACTTAGCCGCCAGAAAACTCCGTCATGGGAGACAACTCCTAAACTTTTTAAGTATTAAACTGGAATCCGCTTGTATAATACGCTTCACTTTGTTTTAATGAAAATGAAAAATCTTGCTTCAACGTGCAGAAAATAAATAATCGGTCCTCTTAGTTTACAAAAATAAATAACCGATCAAAAACAAATCCTCCTGATGTAGACAAGATATATATGACATGCTCGAGGTAACATTTTTAAAGAACAAAACAGATTCACATATATATTGCAATATGTATCTGTAAGAATCGACGGAATAACCAGCACGTCTCTAAAAAAAAAACCAAATCATATATGATAAGCGTTGACCGTGCGCACATTTTTAGAATGAAGCGTTTCCGCGTTTTCGAGTGACAAACGGTACTTCGATTAACGCTTTTACACCCCCAATTAATTTACAAAAAGAAGCTTACAATTCCTAAATATACCACGGTATATATTATATTAAGTATATAAGTATTTTTTTCAAGTTTTTTTAGGGACAAGTGCCCGTGTTTCAGATTCGGTTCAAAATGAAAGTACGCCGTGATAATTTAAACAGGGTTGTGAATCAGTGTTTTTTTTTTTATAACGAAAATCCTCATGACTTAATATGATTAATTTAAATGTTATCAATATTTTTAAAGATAACATATATTAAAAGAGAATGATACTCAGAGAGGAGAAGATAGCAAAAGGGACCATGAGTCAAACTTGTAAGTCGAAAACGAACTGACAATGCCATTAAAGGGAAAACGACCAAAAGCCAAGTTCACAGTGATATTCAGACACGTAGCTTGCAGGGGCTGCCGTAGTTCCGTCTGATTTTATTCAGATCCTGCTCCACATGTTGCACCCGTCGTGTTGTTCATATAAGTAGAAACCCGATGATAAATTAACTTCTATTTCGAGAGGTCACTTTCGAGGAAAGTAGGACAATGTTTTTAATGTTGAAGTAATTGGTGATTTGGTTCTGATTATGATTTATCAAAATACATTTCGAAAAATCGACTGTATAAATTTTTCACAAAACAATTATGCCTTTATACTTTATATGTTTAATAGAATTCAATAAATGTGTATATTTTGGGGATTTATAGTCTCCGAATCATCGTACTTATGCCATTGAATACTTTGGGAATGGAAAATATATCTTAATAAAAGGAAATAATTTCAACTGAAATAAAGCTTGTTAACAATGACAGTTCTTAATTTTCCGTGCAGCGGGAAATATTACATTCAGATTCAGAACAATATCACTATCTCATAGGGTGAATTCGAAGACAGCCCTGTTTTGAACTCAGTCAAAATTCTAACATGCACGTTTATAAGGTAAAATATACAGAACATATATGGCATTCTGCCAGAACATCCTGACTACGAGTTGATCAGTATTTTCTGTTACACTATTCCTAAAAGTATCTCGGCTGACAAAACGTCGATCGAACTTTAAAGGAGTAAGTCCGGTAAGGACTGATTTTGGCCTCAAATTTCATGTTCATCTGACGAAAGATTTTGACTACTTTTTAAACACTTAAGTGTCTATTTTATTTGAATCAATTAGTTTATGTGAAAGATTTTAACTGATTTAGTCATAAAAAACGCACCAATGCAAGCTGAAATATGAAAAATCTACCAAATATGCCGAAAAATGTCATTTTTCAGATGGTTTTTGTCAAAAATGAAAGTGGCCGCATCCGTGTTCACCCTCAACCTTTATATATGTTATGTATTATAATAAAAATACAACTTACATTTCAATATTAAGGATGAACACGAATGTGGCCACTTTCGTTTTACATGAAAACCGTCTAAAATTTAACTAAAATGCTAGAATTGTGACGATTTCAGCAATTTAGCATGACTTCATGGTGCTAGTACCCGATATATGTGCATTGTATTGTCAAAATCAGCCCAAATTTATGTAGCAGAAGCATTCTACTGTCCAATAAATAACTAAAAGTTTACATTTTAACAATTTTGTAAAACTGCAATATTTTGGGGCCAAAAAGGGGTCTTACTGGACCTACTCCTTTGACCACATGCACGGTTTGCGTATGGAGTGAAAAAGTTATTGTAACAATCACTTCACAATAGAGTTCACACCTAGAAAACTTTCCCAATGAAAATGTTTTGAATAGTAATCTAAATAAGAAGAAAAATAGTGCCTCTGTAATAAAAACATAGTAAGAGAAAATACATATAAATTGATAGGAATGCAGATGCAAGTAGTCCCTGAACATGCGGATAAGCGATGTTCGGGTGTTATACTGTTGTGTTGGTTTCTTTTTGTACTGAAAATTATCAATTACAACACATTTTCAACGGGCAGTTTATCCCCTCCACAAGAAGTTGTTTGTTCGTTAAAGAATTACACGATTTCACTTTTCTGCATAAAGTATTCGTGACTAAAAGAATATTAATCTGGTCGCGGCAGACTGCAGGTTTTTGTATTGTGTTTTTACTTTAACGATATATATATATTTAAGAGTCTCAGGGATTGGCCTGTGTACAAGTTAGATAGGCAAAGAGGATTGGTTGTGTTGTATATTTATTCAACGGCGAAAGTGGATGTTGGTTGTTCCTCATGAGTGTTGTACTGTCAAATATGTTTATTTTGGTAATTTCTGTTACCATTTTTACGTATTAAAAATAATAATTAATACTAGTAGTACGTAAAAATTAAAACATATTTTAGAACGGAAAAGATTTTAAATTCACCAAAGTATGAATAAAAAATAACGAACAACAGAAATGTAACAAATGTCATTTGTATTACAGTCTAAATTAAAAAACGTTTTATGGAATTTGGGCATAATTATGTCGATACAAAAAAGATATCAAGCGGGCATTTAAATACATACGTTGAAAAAAATGACTGACAACACCATGGCACAAAATGAATATTCGACGATAGGACGAACAAGTTCGCAAAACACTTCATAGAATACAAGAGTCAGTGGCGGATCTAGAAATTTTCATAAGTGGGGGCCCACTGACTGCCTAAGAGGGGGCCCGTTCCAGTCACGCTTCAGTGATTCCCTATATCAGCAACCAAATTTTTTTCCCAAAAAGGGGGGGGGCGGCCCCCTGCCACCCTAAATCCGCCTCTGAGAGTCTGTGCAAAACGAAACCAATCATACTCAGATGCTTAGAAGATAAAGTATTCCCTGCTTCACGTGTGGCTTCCGTTGTGTTGTTAAAGACTGTATCTGGATATATAATGGTTTACTTTTATACATTGCAGTGACGTAGCTAGGTCATTTTTACGTGTACACCCGAACCTCGGCGAGAGATTCTGAGGGTTCCAAGCGGGTTCATTTCATAGCACCTGCTGATAGAAGTTCGAAATTAAAGTTACCATGGCGTAAAACAATTAATCGAAAAAAACATCTTTTTATGTACAAACTTGTTATTTAATGAACATGGAAATGTATACTTAATTTTCAGAAATGTTACGGCGCACTATTAGAATTCGTAAAGTGTTCTGCGAAACCCTGGTTCACGCCTGGGATTGCTTTCCGCCAAAGCTTAATAAGGCCTATATTTTCTTGAACTGGTCAAGTTTCATGACAACATATGAAGGTTTATAAATTTATCATGTGTACTTAAATTCCGGACGGTCTGTTAATTGCGGAATACAAGTCTGTCTGTGAATATAGTGAATATAATACTGAAAAATGAAAGAAAGAAAAAACTTTCAAAATTTTGCTAAGAAATTCATATTATCGGTCAATACGGGATAGTAAATAGACATCTTTTCATCATAATCCTCTGGATACTCATTTGATCATAAACAGTTTCGGTCCAACTTCCATAAAATTTCACGAAGGGCTGACAAAGTTATTGATATATATGTTTACCCTTTACTGAACCTTAAATTATGATTGACGTGGCCGACGTTTAGAATCGCTATATGTCTCGCTTTTGCGACACGTTTGTCACAGGCTCAAAAAAATAAGGCACACCACATATCGAATTTCAGGAGATAATATATTGCTTTAAAGAAAAGTAAAGTGATTAGAATTTACATATTTCAGACTTTAACAGAAAATGAACAAAAATATAATTTGATAACATTTGGCTGAAATAGGGATAGTCGTTACTTTCAGTCGAAACTACAAGCCATTGCAGAAAGAATTGCATGGCTGATGTACTTTTCCAGTTCTTTTTATTCTATTTAGATTATAATATATTTTTTATCAAAATTCAAGTGTACGTCTGGGCGTTTTGACGTTAACGTAGCTACGCGCATGCAATGTGACTGAGATTGGGAGTTGTCTCTATGGCACTCATACCACATCTTCCTATATCTAAGTTCAAATTCTGTGATGTCACACTCGAGGAAAAGAGGGCGGGATTGTTAATACGCGGACACAAGAACATATTCGTAGTCATCTGTGACCGTGACAAATACTTCTAAACATTCAACCATCGCGTGATGGCGTGCTTTCATACAGCATGTGTGTTCTTATGAAACGAAAGCATATGACGGAATTGATTTTTCTTCCAGCCAAAGGAATATTAGGATTTGAATTAATTGAACACAATGCTGTAAAGATTTTTTTATATTAAACCTTCGCCTTTTGTCCTATACTTTTTGTATCCGCAAATGTTCCTGATTGAATGGCAGAATTTCGTGACTTTCACAGACTAATTCGGCTTACGGAATATGATAGTTGTTTTCCATTTCGATTTGATGTGTTTCTTCGTGCTTTTGATTTTATCATTTGACAAGGGACTTACCGATTTGAATTTTTTCCTTGGAGTTCGGTATTTTTATTATTTCGCTTTTTAATCACATTGTTTTACTTTGCACCTCGTATTTTTCTTCATAATTATCCGAATGATTGTTTTGGAATGACATAAACTTTGTATCTGCTAGTCTATCCTAAAAAAAAACTTGATACGAATTTGAATTAAATGAAATGTTCTCGAAATGTATATAACGTCATCTTGCACCTCAATTTGGCAATTAATTAATTTTATCAAGTTTAAATTTTGGGTTAAATATAGAAAAAATGTATGGACTTTGCCTTTATAGTGCTAATTTAATTTAAGATTGTATCAAAATCTTCAGCATGCATTAAACGCCATTGAAGAGAAGACTCACCCATTATTTGATTGATTTTGTATTTTAATAATTTACATGCATGGTGTCATAGATCAAATTTATTCGTTCAGTGTGTTTTCATATGTCTTTGATTGAGTTAAGCCATTTCAATTTATATTTTATTGTGAGTCTTTCTATGTTGTGATGTTACAAACTATTGTTCCAGGTAAGGGTGAAGGTTGGTACCTATTAAAACGTTTAAACCCGCTGCATTTGTTCTCATCTGTCATTAGTCAGGATCCTGGTGTTCAGTGGTTGTCGTTTGTTGATGTGATTCATAAATGTTTCTCGTTTCTCGTTTTTATATAGATTGAACCGTTTGTTTACCCGTTTGAATGGTTTAACACTAGTCATTTTTGAAGCCCTTTATAGCTGTTTGGTGTGAGTCAAGTCTCCGTGTTGAAGACCGTACTTTCACCTTTAATGGTTTAGTTATGTCTTAGGTGGAGAGTTGTCTCATTGGCACCCATACCACATCTATGAACCAAAAACATCTTTAATAAAATTATTTCAATAAAACTTGATTAATGATCAAATATTTTTGTACTTTGCAGAATGTTTTATACCTAAATTCGTTACAAATAGCTGAAACTAAAATGTGTATACTTGATTAAAAACAAGTCAATAACATTCATATTATCTATTTTAATGTAAATCTATTGAAAATATTTTATAATAAAATCCTTAAAGCAGCTACATAGCAAATGAACCTCATGGTCTTGAGACATCTGAAGATGTCTTGAGACAAATTTCCAAGACGCGTCTCAAGACGGAGATAAAGACGCGTCTTATAGACACCGTGTCTTGAAGACATGTCTTTAAGACATCTTGAGACATATGAAACTGTGTCTTGAGATATGCCTCAAGACACATTTTTGTCACATCCATGTCTTGAGACACTGGTTTAGAATAGTGTTTGGTGTATTTGAAAACACACCACATCCTTTATTCTGTGTATGAATTAAGGAAGATGTTTGCCGTAATGAAATCTTAAAGGCAATGAAATTCAAAATAAACCCCCATATAAACCAAATAAATAACACAACCCCCCCCCCCCCTCCCTTTCTCCATTTTTTTTAAATCAATAAAGCAAAATCTGTATGGTTAGTTAAGGTTAGTTGTGGGTTTTCAATAAGTTAGAATTTGACATCTTCAGCTTAGATGTAAATTTAATTTTCAAGTAATATGAAGAAAGAGTTTAAAAAAAAGATGGGAAAGGTGGAAATGACAAAACTCATAACTTGAATAAGGAACAACAACACTGTGACTCAAAAATCAATGAAAACACAGTCCAAAATGCACTACACAGTAAAGAAGATTGTGTCACTTTAGGGGAGTATGCATCATACAAAAATATTTGAATCAGTACAAGTTTATTCTGTATAAACTTGGTAGAATGATGAATTATGAATACTGGTGAATAAACATGTTTTATATGCAATTGATTGTGGAAGGAATATTTATAAAAATTTTGTTAAATGCTGAATTTTAATAATGAATGATGAACAAGAGCAACAATTAACTGCAATAAACAATTTGTTGTGTTCAGACTACTGATATCTGCCGGAAAATATCATCATGAATATTTCTGAAATTTCAATTCTATCTTCAAAATAACACAGACACAGCCAATGAATATTTTAACAATAAAAGTTTAAACCCATCTAGAAATGAAAAAAACACAGAGCAATTCAAATGTACCATTCTTACAAAATGATACAAGTCCAATATTAATAACACATTGTTGATTTTCCACCAAACCTGCCCAGTCAATGATCAGTTTTAACATTCAATTTAAATCAAAACCTGATCACTTCCCGGAGAGGAGTGGATTATTATAAGTCTAGAAAAGAAACCAAATGAGCAAGCAAGCCACAAGAAACATATATAAAAGAATATATGAAAAATACCAATTTAGAGACTTAACTGACCTTTTAAACAATTCAAATTGAGCTCTCATAAATGCCATATAAAGATCCATGTCTGTTCCATAAATTGATGTCCAAAATGACTTCTTTATAGGGCAGGATTCCAAATCTATGGCAGATTTTATGCACTTTTAATAGAAGTCGTCTTATGTTCCCAAATCAATGTCTAGATCTTGGCACTAGTACTCTGAAAAAAAAAATAATGAAAAATTATTTGATTTATAAACTTTGGTTATCATTCTTTTATCCTCAAGATAAACAGAAAATGATATTAACTAAAGGGAGCTGGCGGGTATAAATCACTTTTTTTCTGAAATATAGGATATTGCTATCTTTTGGTATAAATTAACTTCATCCAATACTTTGTAGAAAAATAAAATAAAAATATGGAGTTACCGTTCATTAAGCTCACAATCTGCATTCGAAAAAAGCATGCATTTTTGTTAAGGTTCTTTTTTTCTGTTGAACTATTTAAAACAGTAGGAGAAAAAAAGGTATTTAATCAAAATAAAAAAAGAACCTAATTACAGAAATCACTTAACTATTACAATAGTTTATTTTAAGTACAGCTTGTATGAAAAAAAATTTTAAAATAGGTCACCGATGAGTTAAAAAAGATATTTAAATTTTAATGAAAAAAAAAGGAATTTTTTCACCAAAGGGAGATAATATTTATATTTTTGCTGAATTGTTTGTACCCTTGAGCCTCCTTAATTCTTAATTGAAATACTAATTTTTCATCAGATCATTGGCAAGGCAATAACTACGAATTGTTGTAATTATTTTTGGTAAACTATTTCCATGACCCAAGTTCAGAACCCCTTCTGTAGTTGTTTGCAATATCTGAATATTTCCGTTAGTCGATTATTCGGATTAAGAACTTGACACATTGTATAAGCAGCTATCTATTGAAGCTTGTATTTTACCCATGTACATGCTTATATAAATGTTTTAATTGATTCTGTTGGATGAAATGTTTTCCTCCGACCATTATTTCTTTCTATTAGTTAACTGAATAATTATGATTTGAAGCCTATTTTGTAAGTACTAGCATAGTTTTTCAGCTAGAATTGAATACTTATAAGGTCTACTAATATAAGAAAAGTTTTTAGTAAAATCCAACAGTAATCAAAGTCACTTATAAAAAGTAGATCCTTCCCAGATGCAGGATTCCCAGATGAAATCATGTTAAAATAAAATTGTATAGTAGGAAGTTACATATATCATGTATATATATTTATGGTGAAAAAATATCCAAAATATCTTTGGGGTCAGATCATACATTAGGATCTGTCAAAAAAATAAACATAATATATCTGAAAAAATCACAGGTTTTTTTCAGGGTTTTATTCATATTGTATGTAAATATAAATACTTACTTGTCAGAATAGCTCTCTTCTTTCCAAAAACTCAGTTGAACATACATACTAAATTATGGAAATTTCTTTGCTTTAAAAAATCTACAAGTAATCAAAGTGGACACATGTTACAATTTGTCATTACAAGTTATTATTGACCCATTACAAAAATCCCAGCAGCAAACCAAGCTTAAGACATTATATTTTTTGTTCTGTGCATCTGTTTGTTTGTCTGTCTGTCTGTCTCACTTCAGGTGAAAGTTTTTGGTCAAGGTAGTTTTTGATAAAGTTGAAGTCCAATCAACTTGAAACTAAGTACACATGTTCCCTTTGACATGTATGATGATGATCCTTCTAATTTTAATGCATAGAAAATGATATTTCAGATGTTCAGGTTTCCATTTTTGGTCAAGATAGTTTTTGATGAAGTTAAAGTCCAATTGACTTGAAACTTGATACCCATGTTCCTTATGTCATGATCTTTCAAATTGCTAAAACAGAGTTTTGACCACAACTTCATGGTCCACTGAGCATAGAAGAAGATAGTGCATGTGGTTCACCTGTGTACTATGGACACATTCTTGTTCATTTATATTGGGATGTGTGTAGGTATATATGTATAATATAATAAAATAGGAAACATTGGCTCCATGAATGAATGAGGAATGTAAAAATTGTATCCATGGGACACATATGATGTCCCCACTTATTTTATAAATTTATAAAAGTACAAAAAATGGTAAATTAATAGTGAATTGGCTTCTAGGCACATTAAGCAGGCGTGGCTTGGTTTCCTTTAAAGGGCTTTGACTTGTTTGTGAATGTAATATCCCATCAGTAGCCAGCATTTACTGTTGAGTCAAAAACCAGTTATTTTGTATCAATTTTGTTTGTTGTTATTATTTGACGCCATCTTGAAACTCCACTAAATCTGCTCAGACCCAGGGTTAAGGATGCGTTAACTCAAGAAGGTTCAAAAGGTCAAACTAGGGGGTTTGGTTGTCAGTCGACAGACTATAGTAACCTAAGTTGGACAATTCAAAGCAGACCCTAAAGACCCGTTGTTGTGTCTTTGACACAATCCAAATTTTCCATTCCCATTTTTTTAGTGGTTTCTAAATCTGTCACAAACGTCTTCTTTGCTCTGCTAGTTTCAATTTTCTCTGATCAACATGTATTTTTGTTTGTGGTATATTTTCTCACAAATAATGACAATTGCTGATGAGTCATTAATTGAGAGCAGTATAATTACTCCAATATTCAAAATCTTTATAAGGTGGGATCTTTTTTGTAATACAAATGAGAGTAAAATTTACGTATTATTGATTGAAACTGAAAGGATTTATAAAATCTAGTACTGTTGTTTCACTCTGTTTCTGTAGCCTGGATAATCTTGATAATAGCAGTTAGTTTTCAAGTTTGAATTTATAGTTATACGCTTTCTTTCAACATGTTCAAGGCCTTTTATAGCTGACTTTGTGGTATGGGCTTTGCTCATTGTTAAATGACGTACGAAAATTGTTGAAAATGTTTGTTTACCTTTGTATCAGTTGTTTCTAGTTGCTTTTCTATGAGGTTTCTCTTAATCACAAGCACTTCTTCAAGCTTCGAACTTCATATGTTTTGAAGCAGTATGGTTCAGCTGTTTTTCATTATTTTACAAATTAGACTTCACTATCGCTCATGGAAAAAATATTTAGCATAAAGAGCCAACATATAGTAAAATCAGAATAAATTCAAGCCTCATAATTTTTTCTTAATTGATGTCTTGTGTATATATATATATCTGTGACTGTATCTTACATTAATTTGTAGGATCCTTTACTATAGATAATTTAGCTGATCTGTAACAATAACATCTTCATGCCTTATATATATCATGTACTGTAGTACGCCGCTAGATTAAAACTGACGAGGAAAGGTAACACATGGCCAGCGAAAGCTCTATTTTTGTAGAGCCCAGGTGGTCGTGTGGTCTAGCGGGACGGCTGCAGTGCACGTGATTTGGTGTCACGATATCACAGTAGCATGGGTTCGAGGGAAGAACCAAAAATTTGAGAGAAGCAAATTTACAGATCTAACATTGTTGGGTTGATGTTTAGACGAGTTGTATATATATATATATATATATATATATATATATATATATATATATATATATATATATAAGTACGTCTGAGTCAGTGACAACCCTACAACAGATGTATCCATCGGATTGCCATCAATGATGGTGATACATGGCTGTGTACATAATGTATATAAAATATATATATATACAACTCGTCTGATACGCCCGACGTCTTGTGTGGAAGTTTTATGCAATATAACCTGCATAAATAGTTTCTGAGGAAGTTTTAAGCAATAACCTTATATCATTTTTGAGACACGGCGGGACATGTGAAACTCCCCACCCTGTTTTTTTAAACAAAAAACTAAAATAAAATTTTGAATCAAAACCAAAAAGTATACACTACAGATCTTTAGATTAATATAACAAAGAAGTGTGTAAAGTTTTAAGCAATAATCATAAATTATTTTTGAGATACAGCGCGACATGTAAAAAAACACTCCCCTGTTTTACAAAATACTCAATAACTCAAAAATAAAATTTTGAATCATCACCAAAAAGTATACAGATCTTTAGATGAATATAACAAAGACATGTGTAAAGTTTTAAGCCATAATCAAGAATCGTTTTTGAGATACAGTGCGACATGTGAAAAAAACACACCCCTATTTTAGTTACGAAGTGCCGTAAGTCAAAAAGTTTAAATCTTATTTTCACCAAAAGTATACAGATCATTTGACCATCATAAGAAACAACTATACATGTATTAAGTTTCATGAAATTTGGATAAGTTGCTTTCAAGTTACGGTGCCACATGTTTACGCTGGACAGACAGACAGATGGATAGACAGATGGACGGATACCGGACATTTGTATACCATAATACGTCCCGTAAAAATTTTGACGGACGTATAAAAATGCTTATTTGGGCTCTTTTTGGCCCCTAATTCCTAAACTGTTGGGACCAAAATTCCCAAAATCAATCCCAACCTTCCTTTTATGGTTTTGAAGGCTGTACGGTGACCTATAGTTGTTAATGTCTATGTTATTTTGGTCTTTTGTGGATAGATGTCTCATTGGCAATCATACCATATCTTCTTTTTTATATTATGTTAAAATTTAATAGATTTCTATTTACTTATACTAAAGGTATAGTGCGAGAACCCAATGTCTTCTGACAACGACGACAATGACAACGACGCCAAAGTCATACCAATATACGACCAAAAAATTTTCAGAGGGTGATAGAGCAGATTGGTACCCCGAGAAAACATTGTCAACCGCGGCATTTTGACAGTTAAATAATAAAATCTAAGCCAAAATGTAAAACTTAAGCATTGTATTCAATAACTTGATGTAAATTCAATTCATTGTCTTTTAAATTGTCGATTTTGATTGGTCTGGACAAGAGGGTAACATTGAAAAAAATTGTCACCCACTCAGCTATGTGATAGAGTAAAAGTATAAGCCAATCAAAATATGGCATTTTAACGTGAAGTATAATGATTAATTTTGTGATACATGTAAAATCATCATCCATTCTTTACTTACTCTGATCAACTTTTTAAGAAGCTAATCCTTGACTAGTAGTAGTATTGCATTGTACTATATACCTTCATTTATAACTCTCAATCTTTAAAAAAAAACCAATTATGTGATCCTTTTAAAATGGATTTTCAAACTCTTTTGCTGCCTGCTTTCATAAAAAATATGTTTTTGTAAACTGATTTAATAATAATTAATTCATTTTTAATGTCATACTGACCTAATCAGTTCTCTTTTCTCTAACCAATACATCTATTCACACATGTATTCAGTTCTTCTTGAATATTTGGTCCATAGATCATTGCAGTTTCAAATGCCTGGAAAATTTGATAATAAATATGATGAATGAGTAACAATTGGTTGTAAAGTAACAAGTAATTAGTTTTATTTAGTAATTTTTTATAAAAATTATCATGAATATCTGACACAAATGACTAGTATGAATAAATAAAATTTGCCTTTACCATGAGGTCAGAAGTCCTCGAGTTAACATATCGTTATTCATTTATAGAAATATCAAATGGAATAAATTGGGAAAGTAATATTTTAATTTAACCCTTTTATTACTTTAAACCATGGATGGATCAGTGTATTTGTGTGTGAGCTCTGGGTACAAAACTTCAAATCTATGGGTCATAATTTTCAGTGAAAGTTTATAGTTATTCTAATTCTAACATACATGACATATGTATACTTTAAAATCATATCAGTTCTCTAGATGTAGAACAGACAGACAGACAGACAGACAGACAGACAGACAGACAGACAGACAGACAGACAGACAGACAGACAGACAGACAGACAGACAGACAGACACAGACAGACACAGACAGACAGACACAGACAGACAGACACACACAGACAGAGACAAATAGACAGACAGACAGACACAGACAGACACAGACAGAAACAGACAGAAACAGACAGAAACAGACAGACACAGACAGACACAGACTTCTTAAGAAGCTAATCCTTGACTAGTAGTAGTATTGCATTGTACTATACCTTCATTTATAACTCTCAATCTTTGAAAAAAACCAATTATGTGATCCTTTTAAAATGGATTTTCAAACAATTATTATTCGACCGACAGACACAGACAGACAGACAGACACAGACAGACAGACACCGACAGACCGAGACAGACAGACACACACAGACAGAGAGATAGACAGACAGACAGACAGACAAACAGACAGAGACAGACACAGGCACCGACAGACCGAGACAGACAGACAGACACACACAGACAGAGAGATAGACAGACAGACAGACAGAGACACAAAGACAGACAGACACACAGACAGACAGACAGAGACAGACAGACAGACAGAGACAGACAGACAGACAGACAGACACAGTTATACAGACAGACAGAGATAGACGACTGATCACTATAGGGCAACCTGCCTTTCTAATGGGCCCTTATAATTTTGGATTTATATTCTAAATTAAGCAAATTTGATTCATTCAAATAAGTCTCATGTTCAACTGCAGTTTCAAAAGTAAAAAACTGAAACTTCAGATAAAAACCTTATACAAATTATTTATTTATAAAATATCTAAATTTTAATTGAATAATAATTGAAATCTATTAAAACTAACTAGAGTGCACACAATAATTTGTATTGATAGTCCCAGAGGTAAAGTTTACTTCAAATTTAATATAAACTTAACATTACATAATTAACAATGATTCATTAAAATGCAGTCAAGGTCAGATAAACGAAATCAGACACACATGTTCACCTTACAATTATTACATGCAAAAAATATAGTTGGCATACTGTTAATAGTAAACATGTACAAGAAAAGACCAAACAAGGAAAACTTTTAATGAACCATGAAAATTCAGCCAAGGTCAAATGAACCATACCAGACAGACATGTGCACCTTACATTCATTCAGACATCAATTATACATGACCTTCTCACTGAATAGATTCTGAAAAACTGACTTTAATAAAGCAGAAAAAGTTAACATTGATATTCTGAACCGTTAGCCACTAGTCCAATACCCCAGACTAGTATTAATTGATTTGGACTGGTGTAAATATGACCTTATTACTGAATTGTATCTGAGGAACTGACTTAATCAGGAAAACTAAACATTGGCCAAGGATGGAACCATGAAAATGTGGTCATAGTCAGATTAACACTGTCAAACTTACATGTACATGTATTTTACAACCATTCCATACATCAAATTTAGCTGACCTTAAGGTTTATTACTGGTACCAGTACATGTAGTGTCTGAAAAACTAACTTTTAAGCTTGTAGACTTAAACACTAACCAATGAAGCATAAATTTGGCCAGTAGTTTTTCTAAATAGAATGGCGTCATATTTTTCATGTTGGGTTCCTTTGAAGCTAACTATACAGTTACTATGGGTTTTTTTCTCATTGTAGAAGGCTACAAAATTTGATTGCCAATAAATAATTGCTTACATATCACCATCATAAGCTGATTGGCCATTATGACAAAAGTGTGTCAGAAATCATATGATACATGTATATATCTGATATACTTCCTCAGTCATAATAACCTTCCATCATTACCGAACTGAACAAAGAAATAACACGATGGGTGCCGTATACAGTGAAGGAAATTCTTACCCTTCCAGACCACCTGATTTCACTCCCAGTTTTTAGAGGACTTCGTGTTGTTTAATTAATATTTATAACTGCTGATGTAAATGTCTTTTGGTTTTGTGAGTCTTTGTTCATGTTGTTTAGGCCATAATAAATAATAGGTTTGTTTGCCTAAACGCTACCTACCCAGAAAAAAGCTGCCTACTCAAATTCTTTTATTGTCCTGATTTGAAGAAGTTTTTTTTAATCAAATAGGCATGAAGACTAATAAACATCTGATAGGTAAATTTCTTTTTTTGAAAAGAAAAAAAGAAAATGCCTACCTACCTAGCCACTGTCTCAACCTTAGGGTAGGGTTTGGGCAAACCAAAATATTTTTAAGTGTGGCCTTACTTCTTGGTTTTGATTGTTATTCAATTCTTACATGTACATCCACTCATTTAAACTTTGGTGAATTATAAGCTGTCTCATTTAATAGGAATCATATCTCCTTATTTTATATTGGTGTTACAAAGAATTGTAGAAATATGAGCTGAGGCTCAGTGGCGGATTCAGCCATTTAAAAAAGGGGGGTTCCAACCACATGTCCCCATTCAAATACATTGATCGTCCAAAAAAAAAGCGGGGTTCCAACCCCGTAACCCCAACCCCCCTGGATCTGCCACTGGAGCTTGTATGACCATTTGATTCTGACAATGTCTGATGGCAGATTCTGGAAATAAATATTCTGTCCCCCATTATAAGCAATTAGCAAATGTTAAGTTTGAAAGAAATAATCTTGTCTTATCACAAATGAAAATAATAAGTATTCTGGCCACAAAATAGAAAAGATTATAAAATAGTTGTCTCTGTCTACTTGCCATATATGCATATAATATTCACACTTATTACTATCATGATTAATAGAATAGTAGAATAGAATACAAAGAGAATGTGTTCATATTACACGGATGCCGCAATCGCACTATCATTTTCTATGTTAAGTGGACAGTAATATTGGGGTCAAAACTCTAATTTGGCATTTAAATTAGAAAGATCATATCATCATGATCATAGGGAACATGTATATTAAGTTTCAAGTTAATTGGACTTCAATTTCATCAAAAACTACCTTGACCAAAAACTTTAACCTGAAGTGGGAAAGACGAACGAACAAACAGGCAGAACGACGAACGGACCCTAAGACCAGAAAACATAATGCCCCTCAACTATCGTAGGTGGGGCATAAAAATGAATTGCTAATCACAGCATCCAACAGTCCAAAGCTTTCAGAACTGAATAATTAAATTAAGGAGGCTCAAGGGTATAAAAATTTCAGAAAAAAATTAAACATTTGTTTTTCATTACAAATTTTATTTATTACCTTTTGTAGTTGTTACTTTATCATATGGTACAAAAATCATTTAAAACAATTCATTCGTGTTGGCCCCAAATGACTTTTAAAATGTAACCATCATTGAAAAAAATCCAAATTATCTCCCTTTGATGGAAAAATGTCATTGTTTGGCTCTAAAATTGAAATATCTTTTTTAACTCATCGGCGACCTATATTTTTTAATATAATTTCCATATATATATATGCTGAGCTACTTAAACTAAATTATTGTAAAATGTGAGCGATATCTGTAATAAATTTCTTTTTTTATTTTGATATTACCTTTATTTCTCCTATTACAATGTATTATTTCAACAGAAAAAAAAACACCATGCTTCTTTCGAAGGCAGATTGTGAGCGCAAATGAACGGTGACCCCATTTTTTTATTTTCTTTTTCTTAAGACCCGCGAACCAGAGGCGGATTTAGGGGGCCCCAGGCCCCCCCTTTTGAGAAAAAAATTTGGTTGCTTATATAGGGAATCACTGTCACTGAAGCCCGACTAAATCGGGCCCCCTCTAAGGCAGCCAGTGGGCCCCCACTTGTGAAAATTTCTGGATCCATCACTGCGAACCCCCTTCCTAAATTTAAATGCAATGATTACAATGATTGTTTAAACAATTGCAGAAATAAAAACTAAATCAAATCATTTATCAAACTATTCAATTAAGACCAGCATTGGCAGCAATAGCAACCAGAATAAAACATTATTACCTCAACAAAATTAACATCACGCCCCTTTTTTCCACTCAGGTAATCCCCTATTTTTAAAACTTTATCCTACCAAAGTTTGATATCAGTGGCAGATCCAGAAATGTTCATAAAGGGGGGGGGCACTGACTGCCCAAAAGGGGCCTGCTCCAGTCTTGCTTCAGTGATTCTCTAACCAATTTGTTTTCTGAAAAGGGGGCCCCTGCCCCAACCTCAATCCGTCCGTGGATCTGTACTATACAAGCTGGGATTTTACAAGGGTACGACCATTTGGGGGGAGAGGGTTGCAGATTTTATGTCACTTTTTAGAGTAGCAGAAAATAAATACGCTGGTCCTGGTCTGGCCACCTTCAGTTGGAAATAAATATTCTGACACTCAATGACCATGTTTGAGTTTCTACATTCTCAATCTGTCTTTAATTTCTGATATTTGTGCAAACTAGAAAAAAAACTGCTAAATAAAAAATGCCACTTAATAAAAATAACTATGTTCCCAAAGGAAATCACACCTTTGCATACTTATCAGATTAATATTTTTTGTTTGTTTGGCCTCACCTTATTTTCGTCTGCACGATTTTTTGTCAAACTACGTCATACCGGAAGTGAAAGTTACAGCAACACTTGTGAAGGAAAATGTTACCAGTGGCAGTGAAAACGCATCTTGACCATTTTCCAGAGTTAGATAAGGATATATATGATAGCATCGTGGAGAAGAACGAAGAAAAGGTAATTTCTTTACAGACAGAGATATTTTATTACCACCTTTCAATAATGTCATGCAGATAGAATCCATGTATAACAGTTCGCCCCATTGGAAGTCGCCCCACTTTTTCACCAACTCGTCTAGTCCGAGATTACTACTCGTCCAACCTTCTAACACATCGCCCCTCTCTTGCACACCAACTCGCCCCATAAAGAGTGGAAAATGCGATTGCAAATAGTTCTGACAACTCATTAAACAATGTTAAATGGGTTACGTAAGGTTCATCACCAACGGACAAAAGTGGCTGTATTCACACTGTTTTACACCTCAAAAACTCTTCTGTGTACAGACTTATCTGTGCAGTTTGAAAGGTTTTATGGCCTTGCATCCCTTATTTAGATATTAAAAAGTTAAATGCATTTTGTGTTTCAGAAAGATATAAAAAGTGATATGGCATGACTGAGACTATATAGTAGTCTCAGGGCATGGTATGAGACCAAATGGCGCTAAATAAGAAAGTATAGGTCACTGTCAGTGGCGGATCCAGGAAATTTCATAAGTGGGGGCCCACTGACTGACCTAAGAGGGGGCCTGCTCTAGTCACGCTTAAGTGATTCCCTATATAAGCAACCAAATTTTCTCCAAAAAAAGGGGGCCCCGGGCCCCCCCTAAATCCGCCTCTGACTGTCAGGCCTTCAACAATACACCTTATCGCTTATCCCGGCTGACCTGGCGGCTTGAACTTTTGACGCATACAACAATCACTTTTCCATTGTGGCGTCAGATATTATGTTTTATGACGTCAAAATATTATGGGAATCTGTGTGATATCCAGTAATGGCGGACAAATAGCGTTAAGGTGTTTGAGGACCTGTGTTCAAGTTTGGTTGCTTCTGCAGGCTTCAAATTGATTTATTTGTGCTATTAACCATGATTTATAGGTTCCTCGATCCTGTAAGACCCTTTAAAAAAAATTGATGTTTTCATCTCAAAATTTACTATCAGTAATACATTGTACAAGCTATAAAAAAGAAGATTGATTGATTGCAATGAGACAACTGTCCGCAAGAGTCCAAAATGACACAGACATTAACTTCTAAAGGTCACCTATTAATCTGGAAAACTCTTAAGGTATATTACATGTATTACATGCCATACATGCATGGAATAGATATATATACATGTATGTTGTGTACAAGATGTAAGTTTGTACAAATTATAATTTGTACAGGGTTTTTGTACAAGTTATAAGATTTTTGACACCTACCTTCTTGCAACAGGTGATACAGGTTTAACTTATACAATGTACCAGTGTAATGTTTTAAATTCAAAAAAATATACGTCAACCTAACATTTAGTGCTATTCTCCTTGCCTTCAAACTGGAAATGAGGATACCTGAATGGTTTAAATTCTAATTTTATTTTTTTCCTTATACCATATTCATATCTATACAAAATCTTTGTGAGGTCTTATAATGTTTTTGTACATGTATCAATGCTCAGTATTAGAGTGTATCATGAAGTTGTGAAAAATTGACAGAAATATGCGGAGCAAAAGACTGTGCTTGCATCATCCATTTTTGTTCAGCAGGTCATAAAACACTGATAATTTGTACAAAAATTCTGTACAAATTGTAATTTGTACAACATTACAACTTGTACACAACATATATATAAATAAAATTAAATGTGTATTTTTATTTTTAGAAAATTAAAAACTTAAACCCAGCAATTTTAGCCCCCCCTTTTTTTACAGTGCTGCAACATATTAGGTTACTGTTAATGCATAGAATATTTTACATGTTCTACTCTAACATGTCCAAACATTGCCTAGTTTCGTGGGCCTCAGGACCCTCTTTTTGGAAAATCCTGGATCTGCATCTTGAATATATATACTTTAAATACATGTAAGTTTTAAATACATGCAAGTTGACATCTTGTGGTTAAACATGATATCATTTGATGCTGATATGTTATTGGAAGTATGTAATATATACTTTAATAAAGAATTTTTCTTAAAAATAGTTGTTTAAAATTCAAAAATACAATTAAGTTTCCTAGAATCCGGGTCTGTTCATGCCCAATCACCTTTGTGCCCACTCATGTTCGCCCTCTTTCGCATTCGCACCCTACATGTTGTCGCCCCTTTTTTTTTTGGTTTTGTGTTTTTATTTGTTATTGAGTTTTGGTAAACGTGGTAAATGTATTGCTATAAACATACCTTTTTTCATAGTTTCCAAATAAAGTGAGATTCTGATAAAAAAAATTGTGTCATGGTATTTTAAATTTATTGCTTTAAACATGATAAACATTTGTTTTTTTTATTGTTTTTAAATAAAAGTGAGATTTACATTTATAACTAACATTTAATAATTATGACATCAAATTAATTTAAAAAAATCTTTATTATAATTCCTCACATTTTATTTAAGAAAATATGATTATTTGGTATAAACATATAGCTGAAATGAGAATAAAAATTGGGCGTGAACGTGTAGGGTGCGAACAGACTTCGGGGGCGAACATGTGAGGTGTGAACGTGAAGGATGCGAACAGACCTGATACCAGTTTCCTTGCTGAACAAAAATCAACCTACATTTGTAATCAATGAACATGATTGGAAAATATTTGCGACAGATAAATTCATTATAAATGATAATTGATTTTACTTATTAATAGGAATAATTAAAGGAATTATAGAAGGGAACACACAACTATTATTTTAATATTTCATTTCTACTAGGATTCACAAGAAATGAAACATTTGGCAAATTGCACCAGGACTGGAAAGGCTAAAGGAGTAAAATGAAGTACACAAGAAATAAGAATTTAGACATGTGCTGCAGCTAGAAACAGATATGTAAGTATTTATAAATAAAAATTATCAGTGTTCCCAACATGCCCAAAGTTGGGATTGGGGGTGAAGGTTTACTGCTTATCCTGCTACATTTTTGTACCTTAAATAAATGTTAAGAAGAAAAATTGCTTACTCTTTATGTTAATAACTGTATAATAAATTTGCTGTTAATAAAGAATCTTGATTTTGTAATTTGCTTCTAATTAGTCCCCTACCAATGAAGTTGATGTGGAATTAAGTTTGCACTCCGTCTGTCTGTCTGTCTGTCAATTCTCAGTCAGGCAAATCAGTTTTCCACACTTTTTTCTTCCTTCTTGAAGATATTGATTTAATGTTAGTTATAAAGTTGTATCATGACACAAGTTATAGATCAAGTTTGAATGGTATTTTGGTCTGATGATTATGTCCAGAGTTATGGTCCAAAAAAATTTGATATCCATAACATTATTAGTTTGGGTGAAAATACCATGATTACCAAACAATGTTGGGACATTTTTTCTGACGTACATTGTATGTTTTTCTATATAGAATGCTTTATAATATTTGTGCATTTTAGCTGGATTTACTATATTGGAAATACAATTCAGTACCAATTAAAATGTACTTATTTATGCATTACTACTATATGACATGTACAACAAACTACAATATATATATATGTATAGCAATTGCAAAATTTCTTCTGAACTAACTAATTCAGTAAAGTGAATGAGTTCCAGCTGGCAAAAACATGTAGTACATGTCATGTATGCACTGGAAGTTGGTATCCCTGAGATTAATAAAATAGTTTTTGTACATGTACACAAAATATATATTTATTGTGAAAGAAATGAAACTTTTCTGCAGAATAGTATCCTCTTTGTCAAAGTACATGTATATGTATTTATAATAAGCATTAATAAATAAGTAATGCAACATATTAGTATGCATGATCACATGAATGAGAAATCATATATTTTTTTTTCAGGGGAACATTTTGCATATAAAATCCAGAGAATGAATCAATGGCAATTGGACATACAGTACAGCCTGTGACTTCCTCTTAGTAATGTCCACCCTCTTGCATGGTCAACATCCAATGGTGAACATTTATTGGGGTATTCAATCTTGAGATGTTGGCCATTTATTGTGGGTCATAAATCATAGGTAGATTTTTTATCTAATTATGTTACCTGTTAAAATCAATCAGGGTTGAAGTTTTCAGCTGGTATGTTTCATTAAAATTTACCTGTACAGGTAACTTGGTTTCTTTTAAAATTGACATTTCACCTTTTTTGGAAAATGTAGAATAAAATATTGTTTTAGTCTGTTAATTTATTATTATTTTTTGTCTTTATTTTCATTTAATTTTGTAATTTTTTAAGGTTTAATTTTTTTATTTTTGTATGTTTTGTTTCTTATTCTTTTAATTTCTTCTCAGTAAGAATCTTGAGTAGAAATGGCAAAAAGTTAAAGATAGAGTTATTGACTAGCATTTGAAATAAACAGACTTTTAATAATTGTTTTTTTAAGTAAAAAGGTTTATATAGATGTACATGATTTACATTGTATTAAATTATTTGTTAACATTATTAAATGAGTTATTACTATTAATAATAACTAATAATCATGCAAGTGATATTTTAAATTAAAAAAAATGAAAGTAATTAAACAATTTTGTTTCTTAACAAAATAAGATGATCAATATCAATCCTTTTACAATAAATTTTGATAACATCTAATATTATTCCGGAAAACTACAGGTACCATTATATGGTTTAGGAAAAAACTAATTTTGTTTATCTTAATTTTCTTCAAATCTCAGAACAAGAGTTGTGCACAAACAATCACTGAAAAGACGTATTTTCCAAATGTCCACCTAGTTATCATCAAATTTTGATAAATGTTCATTAAAAATGCTAATCATAATGAAATTTTTTTCAAAATTTGTCTCCAGAAAAATATTGCACTTCTAAATATGGTGACACTTTAATGGTCTATTAATTAAATCATTTTTTTCAGTGTATTATATTGTCAATAGTGCTGGACTGGCATGATACATAATCTTGGTATACATTTACAAAGTATATTTCAATAAACCTAGGCCTTTTAGATAAAGTTAATAATTGCAGGGACTTGAATGAATTAAGACTTTTAAAGTCCTTAATAAAAAAATGAATTTAAAGAAAAAGAAAAAAAAAAAGAAAAACTTTTGATAAAAACTGTAAACTTGATTGTGTCAATAGGTATAGAATTTTTGGTCATAATTTAGAAATAAAAAATAGTGGACAATATAAAATTCCTAGAAAGGATAGAATGTGTAAACTGTGCCTCTTGTTACAAGGTCAACGAAGAACACCTATTCCTTGATTGTAAAATTAACAAAACAACTTTGAAATAATCCATTTGAAAATTATTTACCTTCTCATTATAATGTCTCTAACCCAAGAACAAAAAGTAAAAGAAATGCTTAACCTCTAAAACATGGATCATGTTTAAAATATCAAATGACAATAAAAATATTATCAAATTTGTTGTAATGAATATTTCTAATACTTATTAATATTTTATTCAATAAAGAAATAATGAATTGCCTAAATTTTATTTAGTGTATGAGTCCTAAAGACAATCTTTATCATTTGTTAAATAATATTGAATGCAGATCAGTCTATCTACAATAATAAACCATTTTGATTTTAGAAAATTAATTTTTGAGAAACACCTTGTCGATAGAAAAAGGCAGGCATTGTAAATGTTTGCAGTATATTTGAAAATGATATTCATTTATTTTTCACTACCAAAAAATAACTTGAATGGATCAAAAACTATTTAAAAGGTATAATATCAAAACTAATAGTCAGGGGACAATTATGTTTTAATTAAGCTGTTTGTTCAACTAGTTTTATTATTTCAATTAATTTTTGAATTTCTTGTCATAATCACAGTTATTAAATTTGACAAACACATACATGTATATTTTACCTGAGACACCTGACCTGTAAGTTATATAATTTTAACACTTCAATGCATTCAAGATATCCCTTTATCCTTGACTAGTTTTTGAGTAATACCTTGTGTATTAAAAAAGCAACAGGGGTATGATGATGAACATATAGGGCCACCATGGTGAACATATTTTTTATGGCCACCATTAATAAGATAAAGTCACAGGTAGTACTGTATCTTATTTACTAGAAAGTGTTTCCTGGCATGCCTGAGGAACAAGCCTGTGTGTTTAAGGTATAAAGACTTAACAATTAACATATATATCTAAATGGATATACATGCCCCTTGGAAACAATCATTATATGGAAAACTGCCTTACACATGTTACAAGTGCACTAATGTGTACAATTCTTACCAGATTTTTGTCGAGCCTGCAACTTTTGTCGCAGAAAGCTGGACATAGTGATAGTGATACAGTGCCCTGGTGTTGGCAGCGGCAGCTAACTCTCAAAAGCTTCATATTTTAGAGGGTTGAAGACTTGGATGCATCATACTTTGTATATAGATGCCTCATGTTATGAAGTTTCCATCAGTCACATGTCCAATGTCTTTGACCTCATTTTCTTGTATATTCAGTGACAGTGTATGGAAGGACTGTAAGGTGTACATGTCCAACTGGCAGGTGTCATGTGACCTTGACCTAATTTTTATGGTTCAGCTGTAATAGTTAAGTTTTTGTGTTTTGGTCTGTTTTTCTTATACTGTATGCAATAGGTCTACTATAATTGGTGTATGGAATGATGATAAGGTGTACATGTCTAGCTGGTAGGTGTCATCTGACCTTGACCTCATTTTTATGGTTCAGTGGTCAAAGGTAAATTTTTAAGTTTTGGTCTTTTTAAAAACTATATGGTCAACTTTTTTATAGCTTTTTGTTCGGTGTGAGCCAAGGCTCCGTGTTGATGGCTGTACATTGACCTATAATGGTTTCCTTTATAAATTGTTATTTGGATGGAGAGTTGTCTCATTGGCACTCACGCCACATACTCCTATATCTAATAATTATTTGGTGTATGGAAATATTGTATGAACTATATGTTAGTCACACAGGTTTTATTTGACCTTGACCTCAATTGGTAAATGTTAAGTTTATGTCATTGTGACAGTTATATTTAGGACCATCAACATAATATCAATGATTAGTAAAGAAGTAGAGACATTTCAGTGTGTGCACTCTTGTTATGAAATTTATGTTAAGTTTTATGTCATCAATATTTTAGACAAGTTTGAAAATCATTGCAGAACAAATATTTTTAAATGAATTGTTTCCTTGAATGTCCCAAATATAAAAAAAGAAGATGTGGTATGATTGCCAATGAGACAACTCTCCACAAGAGACCAAATGACAAAGAAATTAACAACTATCATCTGACATGATCATGACTATAGTTAATCGTACAACCTTCAACAATGAGCAAAGCCCATACCATACAGTCAGCTATAAAAGGCCGTGAAATGACAAATGTAAAACATTTCAAACAAGAAAACAAACCACCTAATCTAAGTACAAAAAATTAACGAAAAAAAATAATATGTAACACATCAACAAACATTAACAACTGAATAACAGGCTCCTGACAGGCACATTTGTACAGAATGTGTGGGGGTGGGGTTCAACATGTAAGCGAGATCCAAACCCTCCCTCTAACTTGGGACAGTGGTGTGAAAGTACAACATAAGAATAAACTATAAAAATCAGTTGAAAAAGGCTTAACTCATCAAATGATACAAATAGAAATACAACACAGAGTAGACATGGCTGGGTACTTGTTTATTTATCCCAACAACAAAAAGACAGCTAAGTGCAGATCTGAGAGTACTCAAAGCTACTGGCAGCTAGTTTAAAGCCACTATCATCTAATAAAAAAATCTCGATCTTGGACTAAATTATCAATCAGTACACATCCAACATCCAATGGATTTAGTGTAAAGAAGTCATTTAAACAGTCAGAGGAAAACATGACTGTATAATGCCAAGATACAGGTTTAGACAAATTATAGATCTTTGAATCTGTATATGTATATAACAGTAATATTTAGTTTGCTTTTAATTTTCTGATAACAAAATCAATATTAATACCAGGAAAAACAATATTCAATGATCAAAATTGGTTTCCAATCTCTAACTTTAGTTTTGAATAACTTGACCAAATGTTATAAAAACATATACAAAATGCTTAATAGCACAAAACGTGTGTCAAGATTGAATTTTGGTGGCGTCATTTTAATCGTTTTAGAGTTATGCCCCTTTACAAATGGAAAACTGCTGAATTTTCAGTTTTCTGTTTTCTAACTTAAGTTAGCCTCAACCAAAAGTAATGAAACTTATACACAATTCTTATTACCGCAAAAAAAAGAGCAAGGTTGAATTTGGGTGGTGTCACTTTTAATAAAAATGTTTTCTGATTTTTTTTTTACATAAATTAGACTGTTGTTTTACCCTTTTGAATGGTTTTACACTAGTCATTTTGGGGGCCCTTTATAGCCTACTGTTCTGTGGGAGCTAAGGCTCTATGTTGAAACCCATACTTTGACCAATAATGTTTTTTTCTTTTTCAAATTGTGACTTGGAGTGAGAGTTGTCTCATTTGCACTCATACCACATCTTCTTGTAATATATCTTTTATCTTTCCCTTTAAAAAAAATGGAAAAAATTGCTGAGTTTTTCCTTTTAGTTCACTACCTTGAGTTTGCCTTCGCAAAATGGTATGAAACTTATACACCATACTTTTTACCACAAAACTCTGATCAAGTACAAATTTGGGGAGCATCACATTTACATGTTCTTCAGTTATGTCCCTTTATAACTTTATATGATATTTGTGTCACATGAACACATTCACCATTCATTGAATTATTGCCTTTGTGTTTAATAGATAAGATATGTGCAACATGGGGGACATTTGAACTCATTTTATTGAGTTATTGCCCTTGTATTTAATAGATAAGATATGTGCAACATGGGGGACATTTGAACTCATTTTATTGAGTTATTGCCCTTGTATTTAATAGATAAGATATGTGCAACATGGGGGACATTTGAACTCATTTTATTGAGTTATTGCCCTTGTATTTAATAGATAAGATATGTGCAATTCTGTTCTTTTATTGATTTTCAATTTTGCTTTAGTTCAGTTATGCAAAGATACTACAGTGTAATACTATATGTTGGAATTCATATCAAGAACAGATAATACACCTATGAGTAGATACTGTTGTGAATTTTTAGCTCACCTGGCCCGAAGGGCCAAGTGAGCTTTTCCCATCACTTGGCGTCCGTCGTCGTTGTCCTTCGTCGTTGTCCATCGTCGTCGTCGTCCATCGTCGTTAGCTTTTACAAAAATCTTCTCTGAAACTACTGGGCCAAATTAAACCAAACTTGGCCACAATCATTATTGGGGTATCTAGTTTAAAAATGTGTGGCATGACCCGGTCAACCAACCAAGATGGCCGCCACGGCTAAAAATAGAACATAGGGGGAAAATGTAGTTTTTGGCTTATAACTCAAAAACCAAAGCATTTAGAGCAAATCTGACTGAGGGTATAATTGTTTATCAGGTCAAGATCTATCTGCCCTGAAATTTTCAGACGAATCAGACAACCCTTTGTTGGGTTGCTGCCCCTGAATTTGTAATTTTAAGGAAATTTTGCTGTTTTTGGTTATTATCTTGAATATTTTTATAGATAGAGATAAACTGTAACCAGCAATAATGTTCAGCGAAGTAAGATTTACAAATAAGTCAACATGACCGAAATGGTCAGTTGACCCCTTTACGAGTTATTGCCCTTTATAGTCAATTTATAACCATTTTTCGTAAATCTTAGTTATCTTTTACAAAAGTCTTCTCCTCTGAAACTACTGGTCCAAATTAATCCAAACTTGGCAACAATCATCTTTGGGGTATCTAGTTTTAAAAATGTGTCCGGTGACCTGGCCATCAAATCAAGATGGCCCCCACAGCTAAAAATAGAACATAGGGGTAAAATGCAGTTTTTGACTTATAACTCAAAAACCAAAGCATTAAGAGCAAATCTGACATGGGGTATAATTGTTTATCAGATCAAGATCTATCTGCCCTGTAATTTTCAGATGAATCTGACAACCCTTTGTTGGGTTGCTGCCCCTGAATCGGTAATTTTAAGGAAATTTTGCTGTTTTTGGTTGTTATCTTGAATATTATTATAGATAAAGATAAACTGTACACAGCAATCATGTTCAGCAAAGTAAGATTTACAAATAAGTCAACATGACCGAAATGGTCAATTGACCCCCTAAGGAGTTATTGTCCTTTATAGTCAATTTTTATAAAATTTTTATAAAATTTGTAAATTTTTATTAACATTTCCACTGAAACTACTGGGCCAAGTTCATTATAGATAGAAATAATTGTAAGCAGCAAGACTGTTTAGTAAAGTAAGATTTACAAACACATCACTATCACCAAAACACAACTTTGTCATGAATCCATCTGCTTCCTTTGTTTAATATTCACATAGACCAAGGTGAGCGACACAGGCTCTTTAGAGCCTCTAGTTTTTAAAGCTGAAATTATCAATAAACAAACTCATAAATGCCATGTAAATTAATATTTTATTTCAATCTATATTTACAGATAAGAAAACAACTTCAGCATGCAAGAAAGAAGATACATAGTTTGGAATCAAATATTTGACATTAATTCAATTCATTTTTGTTGCTTATACAATTCTATTTATTTGAAAATTAAAGTTGACTAAAACATAACTGAAATTTTGTCATCTGTGAATATTTGTGAGGGGAGAGAAACATTTATTTTGGAAGGTATATGGCTTTGAAAACAGATATTACAACTAAAGTCATGGAAGTGTTCATATCGATAAAGATCAATACTAGTTTAAATGCATGAACCACTGTATCAGGTTGGGGTGAAGGTTGGTGCCAGATAAAACGTTTAAACCCAGTGCATTTGTTTGCACCTTCCCTATGTCAAGAACCTGATGTTCAGTGGGCTTATTATGTGTTTAATAATTGTTTCTCAATTTTTATATACATGTATCTTAGACCATTGGTTTTCCTGTCTGAAAGAGGTTAGACTGGAAATTTTTGAGGCCCTTTATTGCCTGCTGACTGTTTGGTGTGAGGTTAGGCTCTGTTGAAGGCTGTACTTTGACTTTTAATGGTTTACCTTTACCAATTGTGCCATTTAAAAATGAGGGTTTAGTGAAAAGGGAGAGACATTTTGCCTTGCAAAAGGCCACCTACGAAATTCCTTATGTTGCAATGGTTCTTAACATGCAGAGGGTGTCACTGTCTCTACACAAGTAATCGAATTAAAAATCCCATTCTGTCTGCCTGCTTGTACATCCTGCACAGTCAAACAGATGGCTCACTTTGGCGATGGTTTTACTGCTGGTACGAAGAAGACCAAGAGTAACCATACTTCTATTCTCAAAGTCACTATTGGAGGTTCAATAGGATATGATCATGATCTAGGACCAATGTTTTCTAGAGATGTTAACTTTGAATGGATTATTTGTGGAGCAACATCCAATTATCTCTTCAGCAAAGTATACAAAATTCAATCCTCCATGACATGTTTTGACCCAGAACATCAGAGGAACTTTGAATTCTAGTTTTACCTTAAAAAAAACATTAATCTGGAAGCATTGTTGATCTCAGAAGAAGTGAAAAATCATTAATTTTATTTTAAAAAAATTACAATGTCATAAAAAAAAGTTTTTGCCATTATTCACGGAAATTACCTTAAATTATCTTCCGTCAGTTAGATGTCTTCTTACAAAAACCATTTTGCATATAAAAACGTTTAACAGGCTATTATTTGAACTTGGAATTATTTTTAATTATGGAATTTGCATAATTTCTTGTGTTTAAAATTTTTAACAAATTCCAGGTTTATTTGGTATTACAATCTTTTGAGCGGTGAATAACACTTTCCATAAAATGTTTTTTGGTTAGATAGTGTTGTGCGCGGCACAGTACATTCTATTGAAAATAAACTATTTTCTTTGTAATAGAAAGTGTTGTGCGCAGCACAGAACATTTCAATACAGAATAAACATGGAATTTATAAAAAATTTCAACAACAAAACAAGCAAATTCCATAATTAAAAATAATTCCAAGTTTTTTATGTGTTTAGAATATATTTTATGGGCCACTGGTATTTTTTTGTTTCAATGTCTTCAAGACACCAACATTTTTTTTCAAGACGTCTTGGATGAGAGGATACAATTTTTGAAGTTTCAAAAATGTCTTCAAGATACATGTCTTAAGACATATATTCTATGTCTCAAGACACATCTTCAATGATTTCATGTCTTAAGACGTATGCTCTATGTCTCAAGACATAAGGTGTATGTCTCAAGACTGTCTCGAGACGTCTTAAGACAATGAGGTTCATTTGCTATGTAGTATATATGTATCACAGTCTTATAAATATCTATATAGTTTGGTATAGTTAACAAGTGAGCAATGAAAATGGACGGAAATATACGTCATCATAACAATCATAAGTGTACAAAAAAACAGACACAATACTTATGAAAACTAAGCATTACATTATTTTCCTGTAGAATACACTAATGCTAGTGAATAATAATTTAACAAAACTAAATTGCTGGTAACGTTGGAAATAGTCTCTCCAATGTTTATCAGCATATGATAGTTTATCTTACCTCCTATACATTTCTAGGAATATGATTGGTTAAAAGCAACCGCGTGGAGACCGTATATTTTCCATTTTAGGTTAGTAGGGTTCCATATTCAGTTAGCAGGCGGGGCTTTTGACAAAGATGATAGGAACAGCTCAAAATCAGTAGGTCCTTTGGCAAGTACAATCGAGGCTTCATATCAAATAATACTACATTATGCTGCAAATATAAAATACTGAAGGGGAATACGACTTAAAATTTAAAACTTGAGGACTTGTTAGAGCCATACAACGCCATAAATGTATTAGGTCGAGAAAATTCTAAAAGCAAAAGTCATGATTTAAGATATAACTGAGCAACAAAATAAAAATTAAAGCATTCTATTTTCTTGGTTGAGGAGTTCTTGGTTGAGGAGTTCTGGCTGAGCGTGGTTTATCATCAATAGCTTTTCTGGTCCCTGCACCAAGCTGTCCATAACTATCTGTAACATTTGCTCTCCCGCCAGCTTTCTGAAATTACATAAAATAAAAAAATCTGAGTAAAATTCAGATCTATCATGAATCCCGTACTCGTTAATCAAATGAGCATAACGATATCAGAGATCTAATTAAACTAAAAAGTATACAATGTACTACTTTTTTGTCTATGTCGCCAACAGCCATTTTTTTTTATATAAATCGGTTTGTCTTAGACGTTTTCACTGATAATAGCTCAAAGGTGGTTCTAATTTCTGTCCTATTCTTCCCGAGAATACGTTTTTTATTCTTTTTTTCGTTTTGTCATTGCATAAAATTAATATTCTTTTTCGGTTTTGATTCGTCAAGTTATGGAATAAGTCTCATGATTATTTCAGGAACACGTGACACCACTGAGTATATTATTCTATCCTGCTTTGGTGATGTCATGCCTTTCATCATTATATTTCATGTTTGTAAAACTAAAACTATCACTAGAGTAAAAATAATAAAATGAAATGCGACATTGGGGAATTTTACTGAAAATCGAGGGTGAAATAAACTTCTCCCCGGAGCTTCTCTAGAGCGAAGTGGGGAGTTCCAGAGCGACCAGCCAGAGCGACTTTGTCGCTAACTTCACCTGGTGTGGTGACCCCTGAAATAAAATAGTTCAATCTAACATCACTTACCTTTTCTTGATACCTCCTCTCATAATAATCCATGTCAGCTTCTCCTGGTCTCTTCATTTGAGAAACCCTCTCAGTGAGGTCACTAAATATCTCATCGTCCGGGTCGTCAATTCCTGATAATTTAATAAGCATACAATTAATCATGAATTAGGACGGTTGAATTAGGGTTGCACTTATTTTGAGATAAAAGGTGAACGTATTATAAATTCATTGTATGTTGCAAGATTTAGTTTATATACAAAACTCAACAATTTCGAAGCTAGTGGCCATTGATAAATCTATATGTAAATAATGTAATAGATACACTAGTAAGAAGATGTGGTATGAGTGCCAATGAGACAACTCACCATCCAAGTAACATGCAATGTGTAAAAGTTAATCATGTAGTAATGCCTGTTTATCTATATATCATTTCGTTAGTAATAAAGTTAATTGTTTCGTTAATTTAATGTTTAAGTGGTTTTCTTAATTACAAATACGAATGTGACAAATGGTCGACAAAACAACTTGCTTACAAAAATAAAAAAGTAAGATACCGATGATACCGTTTGTACCAAACGTGGTTCTGGAATACGTAAAAAGCTAAATCACCATTAGCATGTACGGACAATACCTTAATTCAGTTTGGAAAGCCAAAATTAAACAACGTTTTGGAGTGTGCAAATGAAAAAAAAAAATTGGGTTGCAAGAATATTTTATTTTTGGAATAAATCTGTTTATGTCGTTTGGACAGCATAATTATAGAAACTTTATTGAGGCTCTAAAAATGGACAAAACACAAGTTTTGCGTTCACTTTCAAGACTAGTTTTGAAGAAAAAAATGGTTGACCGAAACGATTTGTATTCGTTCCAACCGATGATATACATAGCGACATTCAAACAGCATATACATAGTATGAAGTTAACAAAATAAGATACAATAATTTAATTGAGAAGCATGTAGACAAAATAAGTACAACAAAAACATACAAATTTTCAAAAATTATTAATATAGCTCAAATCTGTTAAATTTCACAGACATCATGATTGTTGTGTTAGTTTACCATTTACCAAACACAGCTCCTTTTCCCACAATAAAAATATTCATATTCCGACTCGTATACGTAGTTAGTGCAAATTAACAAATTGTTAAAACAGCTAGATGGAAACTATGTATCAATTCATCTGTAAACAAGAGTGCTAAGATTTTGTGCATGTGTAAGTGAATGAATTATTTATATTCATCTGGTCTGTATTGTCTCTTTAGCACTGTCTTTCGCAAATGTGCAACTATACCAACTAGTATCCAGATGCAAAAGTCACCAAGGGTAAGCTCACATAGGACATGGCCATGTGCATTTGTAACACTTTAGTGCAAGCTTTGCCGGTTTGGGTTTGATTATGATGTTTAGGATACTGGTGCAAGCTTTGGTTTATGCCAAGGAATATCCTTATACTAGTATCCCTTCTCCACCTAAAAAAAGTGTACATACACACCAACTTGTCAATTTTTATGTTTGATTATGATGTTTAGGATACTGGTGCAAGCTTTGGTTTAATCCAAGGAATGTCCTTATACTAGTATCCCTTCTCCACCTAAAAAAAGTGTACAGACACACCAACTTGTCAATTTTTATTCTAAGGTTAAAACTATGAACTACAGACAACCATTTCTAACAATTAACGTCACTTTCAAAAGCACACACAAGAGTATAGTTTACCATTAACATGCAGCTGTTTATTTTGTTCCCGTTCTTGTAAATAAAAAAACAGTTTAAAACAGAAATAATATTTACACTCTAGTTTTACTTTGTAAATTGCTTTCTAGAATTAGTCAAATTTTGAAATCTGAAATTTTTATTTTGAGACCAGTCCAATACCAGACTAGTATATTTATAGGGTTTTGGAAAATCGATTAAACAGTTATAGTCTTTACCATTACTGAAAAAAACAATACAGAACTTTTCAATACTTGGTTCTACAGCAAACGTCCGGTCAGAAATACTTTATTTCTATTTATACTTCATTTACTCTTTTTGTAAATTCATTGGGGTGTAAAAGCGTTGACCGAACTACATTTTGTATGAAGCGTGGTAACTTCACTCCAGGTTTATGAAAGTTCATGTTGCTCAACCTTTACCCTTATCGGCTAATTTTTGTCAGTTAGTCTTTTTTAGCCTCGTGTCTATAAATTATCTATTGTGTTTATTGCCTATTCTGACATTTTCACTGACTGAATCTGGATTTGTATGGCTGATGAAATATACATATCAGAAGACGCTTTCTCTGTCAGTGCATTTCCTCCCGTTTTTTTTTCTCTCTCTTTTTTTGTTTTTATATATTTTGAAAATCGATAAACTACTGTTTCCTCTTATTTATATGTCAGAATGAAAGATGCATACGGTAGACACACAACAGCTTGAAGAAACTATGTATGCTGTGTTTTCCAATGTATTTTATGAAATATATAAAAATTCAAATACACAAAATGCATCTACATACCTCCTTAAATACATAGAATGTATATAGTTACATACCTCCTTTTAGCATGTTCTTCTGCATTTGATGAGATTTAATAGCTTGAACATTTGATCGCAAGAATGGGTTGTCAGCTGATGTAATCGACTGCTCAAGGAAACCTTTGTTTGGAGCACCTACAGAGAAAACATATTATATGATATTAGAAAGAAATAGTAATGTTGCTTAAGTAGCCAAAGAATGAACATATTCTCAAAAAATAACTTTCATTAAAATGTATGTAACATATGTAAACATTTTTTAAAAATGTTCTTTGACACTGTTTTGACTTAAGATTCTTGATCTCGTATCACCTCGATCCTATGAAAATCTTTAGAAGTACTTTCAGTAAGCTTGGCCTTTTCCTCAAAACAATTGTGTATAATAAGCTATTTGAAGAGTGAAAGATGCTGTTAATTCGTATTAGATATTTACTTTGACCAATTACATCAGCTTGGTCTTTAATCTACGAACTTGAAAATATGCATTTTGTTCCAAAGAATTCTATTGCTTTTTTTTTTTTTTTTTTTTTTATAAAAGTGAATCTTGACTAACATATATATACGGTGAACATATACCTCTACCACTAGGATCTAGCCTCATATATCCGTCTGCAAGGGACGAAAATCCAGTTATTCCACCCATGGCAGCATACGGCGTGGCTTGTCCTATTGGATGACCCCTGGCCTCGCGTTCTTCCGCAGTTTCTACAATCATTTTATGTTGTTTGTATGAACCTCCACATCCACAAGTGAAGGAACTTGTAAACCCAGTACATTTTATACATCCTCCTGCATTAATATACAATGTAAATGAGCATAAATAAATAAGAAAAATGATGAAACAGATTAATGACGATTTCAAAAATGTTTTCAAACACATTTGGAGTAAACGTTTTCATTGCTGTTTATAGAATTGAAAATGAAAACGAAAAATTTGTTAAAGAGACAACAACCCGACTAAATGAGAGAAAACAGCACAAACTTACCAATGGGTCTTCAACACAGCGAGAAACCCCTGACCAAGAGGCGGGTTTTAGCTGACCCCTTAAAAAAATTGGTACTGCAGTTCAGAGAAAATGGAATTCGCATTAAACTCCAAAACATATAAATGATTTTTTGTAAATACAGGACTAACAAAGGCCAGAGGTTCCCTACGTTGGAAAGGCGCAGAAATGCAGCGGTGTTAAACATGTTTTGTGAGGACCCTCCCCCCCTATACCTCTAGCCAATGTACATCGATCGAATGCTCTGTGTTTGATCTTACGTTTTTTGCACCGGTAAGGCTGTTCTTCTGAATGCTCTTCGGACGTGTGTTTACACGTACATCTGATAGGCTGACTACCATTTAGTGGAGCGAAATGGTAAGTTGCACATTTGCATCCTCTTTGCCTGCATGGAAGTTTTATAGGTCTATCTGTAGGTATTACTTCAAAATCAGTTTTATGCTGTTTGTATCTGAAAAGGAATTTAAATTTGCAGATTAGATTTGAAATATTGAATTTCAAGAACAAATATGAACAAAATAAAATTATTAAAAAATGGATAGATATGCACTATAAGAATTAAAATTGAGAAAGGAAATGGGGAATGTGTCAAAGCGACAACAACCCGACCATAGAGCAGACAACAGCCGAAGGCCATCAATGTGTATACTAGTACAGCGATAATGGACGTCATACTAAACTCCGAATTATACACAAGAAACTAAAATTAAAAATCATACAAGAATAACAAAGGCCATAGGCTCCTGACTTGGGACAGGCGCAAAATTGAAGCGGGGTTAGACATGTTTATGAGATCTCAACCCTCCCCCTATACCTCTAGCCAATGTAGAAAAGTAAACGGTTAAACGCATAACAGTACGCACATTGAAATTCAGTTCAAGAGAAGTCCGAGTATGTAACAAAAGAAAATAAATAAAATGACAATAATACATAAATAACAACAGACTACTATCAGTTAACTGACATGCCAGCTCCAGACCTCAATTAAACTGATTGAAAGATTATGTCTTCATCATATGAATATCAGGCACAATCCCTCCCGTTAGGGTTTTAGTATCATACTATCATAAAACAAGAGTGCACACGCTGAAATGTCTCGCCTTCTATACTAATCATTGATATTATGTTGATAGTCCTAAGTAAAAAGCTAAGCTTTATAACAACTGTACCATAAACTTAACATTAACCAAGATAACTAAACAAAGACCAATGAACCTTGAAAATGAGGTCATGGTCAGATGAACCATGCCAGGCAGACATGTACAGCTAACAATGCTTCTATACAACATATATAGTTGACCTATTACTTATAGTTTAAGAAAAATAGACCAAAACACAAAAACTTAACACTGTGCAATGAACAGTGAAAATGAGGTCACGGTCAAATAAAACCTGCGCGACTGACATAAAGATCATAAAATATTTCCATACACCAAATATAGTTGACCTATGGCATATAGTATTAGATAAAAAGACCAAAACTCAAAAACTTTACTTTGACCACTGAACCATGAAAATGAGGTCAAGGTCACATGACATCTGCCCGCTAGACATGTACACCTTACAATCATTCCATACAACAAATATAGTAGACCTATTGCATACAGTATAAGAAAAACAGACCAAAACACAAAAACTTAACTATAACCACTGAACCATGAAAATGAGGTCAAGGTCAGATGACACCTGCCAGTTGGACATGTACACCTTACAGTCCTTCCATACACCGAATATACTAGCCCTATTGCTTATAGTATCTGAGATATGGACTTGACCACCAAAACTTAACCTTGTTCACTGATCCACGAAATGAGGTTGAGGTCAAGTGAAAACTGTCTGACAGACATGAGGACCTTGCAAGGTACGCACATATCAAATATAGTTATCCTATTACTTATAATAAGAGAGAATTCAACATTACAAAAAATTTGAACTTTTTTTTCAAGTGGTCACTGAACCATGAAAATGAGGTCAAGGACATTGGACATGTGACTGACGGAAACTTCGTAACATGAGGCATCTATATACAAAGTATGAAGCATCCAGGTCTTCCACCTTCTAAAATATAAAGCTTTTAAGAAGTTAGCTAACGCCGCCGCCGTAGCCGCCGCCGCCGCCGGATCACTATCCCTATGTCGAGCTTTCTGCACCAAAAGTTGCAGGCTCGACAATATATGAGAAGAACATAACCCATGTCATGCCAACAACTGTTTTTTTTTTAAATAAATGTGTTTAGTTCCGATGCAAAGACCCTATAAGTGAATCAATATTAAAGCCAAAATATGCAATCTTTAATGACCTGACAACATATATTTTGACAAAAAAACAACATATCGACTAGGTAAATCTACTAATTAAATAAAATAACATACAGCAATCATACAAACACACATACAAACACCCTGTATGTATGAACTTTAATACTCAGGTGCGACCGAAACAGAGAAAGCGTTAACAAAGTCATATACGCTTTTCAATATGCGTACTAAATTCATTTGTCTTTGCAAATATTTATTTACCGAAATATAGTTGAGTTTTGTACTTTTGAGATACTTCAATTTAGAGTTGTCGTGACACACTTGAATTTAAATCATCTTTAATCTACGACATAATGTCTCAGTATAGTCATTTTTATTTAGTTGTTTCATTGGCATTCATACCTAATCTCTTTATTTTCTATTTTTTAAAATCAATTTGACCGTGTTATACAAAATGTGCTGTTACATTACCTATGTGTACAGAAACATGGCGTTTCAGGTCCGATCATTTTACAGTCCATACCAGTGGGTGCAGAGTAACTAACGAACAGTCTGTTTTTCATTCTCTAGAAGAAAATATACCAGAAATGCATACTTTATTTACGAAGCTTTGCTATATAAGGTGCAGCCTAGCCAAGTAAATTAAGAAATAATTAGTTTGTATTAATTCCTTAGTCCATCCCACAGGGAAAAAAATCCTATATACCTTAATATAACACAGACACTTGTCTCAGATTGTTTCCCCCTATATACCTTAATGTGTTATATTTAGGTATATAGGATTTTTTTGCTGAGACAAGTGCCTGTGGTCCATCCATGTTCGTTAGCCAAAGGTAACGATCCAGTCCTCTCCTCTCTAAGGGTGGTGGAGAGAAGAAGACTGGATCGTAATCCTTGGCTACCGAAGATGGATCACACCAGTCTCATAGAATCTAACTTTTCAAAATAGTTTCTGGAATCCTGGTGTTTCTACACCCCAAACACCTTATAAGAGTTCAAATTAGCGGATTGACATCAACCTGGTTTCAATATACCTTCTGTATTACACCAGTTCTCAACTGGCATTGTCTATGGAACATTTTATTAACAAACAAGACATTTGTTTTACACAGGAATCCATAAAATACTGGTATCGATATGCAGGTAATGTTGAATTGGCATTTAAACTATTGATAGTCAACCTTTGTCTCTGTATATAATAATAAATTCGAAACAAAATCTTGTATTAGTATAGTTATCATACCATTGGCAGTACTTTCTTTTTGTATTCCTCAAACTGATCTGGTGTCATGAGTTCTCCTCCGTCATCATCACCAACGATTCTGTAACAGAGAATTCATTGCATCTTGACATTGATATTGCCAACATACGAATATTGTAAGTACGTAAGTAATGTACGCAAACTTTATTTAGAGTCGGCACAGGTGTACAATTAACAGTAAAATGAGCATAAGAATACCCGACTATGTACCATATACACGTCTGTACTTCTATAGCAACAACTCTGTTATGAAGTTGCTAATTGCTTTTTTATGATTTTTTTTGTATTTGATCATTTATTATCTACATTGCAAATTTCGTTCAACGGAAGGCAATTTTAATTTTGATGATCATAAACTCATATATTGGCCCAGACCTTTAAGATGATAGAGATACCTAAACATACCATCCAATCTAATTTTTACAAAAGGAACTGGATGTGATATCACAAAAAGGCAATCCCCTCTATACATGTTATGATATGTACGGACAATAAGTGTGGGCGTCACGACAATACTTTACAAATAATTGTGTTGAACTTATCACACGTCATTTATAATTTATTCAATTTGAATTAGAAAATTAAAAGATTTTCACCTGACATTGAATGACATATACTATACCCCGTTCACACTGTGTCTTTTTAATCCGAGTGCGGATTACGTTAAAAGAATGTAACTTAATTGTGGTATTAAGAAATATTGACTTCTGCAAAAATATTCTTAATATTTTAGAGAATAATTGTTTCAAATTATCGTTTATACCTAAAATTAAAATGGAACTGAACCATACAGTGATTTATTGACTAATTATAAACGACTGCATTTCGCAAAGGTTTGCGTTAACGCAAACACAGGAAGAAATATAAAAAACTGTGTTGCGCTAATACGCTTCCGTACTGCATTCTATAAATGCATTCTGTTACACACATCGTTGAAAATATAACGGAATTTGATGCGACTGTCATACAAGTGAGAGGTTTAGCGTTATAAAACCAGGATCAATCCACCATACCAAGTCAGGAATATGACAGTTGTTGTCCATTCATTTGATGTGTTTTATCATTTTATTTTGCCATTTGATTAGTGACTTTCCGTTTTGAATTTTCCTCGGAGTTCAGTATTTTTGTGATTTTACTTTTTTACTTTTTTCATACTTTAAATGTTAATGAGTTTAAATATGAAAAGACGTGATATGATTGGCCATGAGATAATCATCCACCGGAGACAAAAGAACATGGATTTAAGCAACTACAGGTCAACGTACGGCCTTTAATTATGAGCAAAAGCCATATCATTTAGGAATCTAGTAAAGATCTGTATCGTTGTAACAAGACATTATAATTACCGGTGTAAGTCAATTTAATGTATTGCGCCGACATTCGAATTGAAAGTTTAAATACCGGTTGAATGCATACAATTTTCTCTGTTCATACATGATTGTACATTATTGTACTCTGCAGTTCCTATATCGATAGTATAATAAACAATATAGTTGACTTGCCTTTTGTATTCCAAATATTCGTCCACAGCCTGAGCATTTTTGTTGTCAAATTTCAGATGGTACTGTCTCTCCGCCATTTTTTACTTTTACCTGGATGTTTATATTAACTACGGGATCAATATGTTTATATTCAAACCCATTAAGCATATCTAATGTTTAGTCAGACATGTACATTTTTGCTACACCCAATATTTAAATGGTATAAATCTTATTGAAAAAGATTAATTATAGTGAGTGACGTAAACCATGTACTTTGCTCTCTTATCGCAATGTTTGGGAAAATACATATACGTCGAAATTTATTTGAATAAAAAGAGTATTCATAATTTTGGTGAAGAGATACCTTTAAACCAGTATGTATGGTATGGTTACCAAATTTAACATTTCATTGACAAGAATTGAAACGTGTTACTTTTTGAATGTTTGGATATCACCAGTTATCCCTCTTTACACGTATTTGGATCAAAAAGTTCTATGTTCTAAATATTTTCATGTAACCCGACATAAAATAACATTTTCTATTCTATTCTATTCTATTCTATTCTTGGTCATACTGTCATCTATGTGCCTGCTATCAGTAAATCATAACATTCTTCATAATCTTGATCATATATATAGAGTTGATTTGAGTATTTATGAATACTTTTCGTGTATTTCATTCAATATCTTTTGTGCTATGTTGACTGTTTCAAGCATGAAAAGCCGATAGATTTCCATATAACATGTATACTTTAACTTACTAAAATAGATTTTTTTCAAGAGTTGCTTTTTCGTTGAGTTGACCAGACAACCCTTTACATAAAGGTCGAACTCGTCGATATTATTTGGCAGTGTAAATTTTTTCAAGTTTTGACAGACACTATACATGACTTACTTAACATATATTATGCTTCTTTTTTTTTTTTTTTTTTTTATCTATGACAAAACCCATTTTCTAATTTATGTAATATGCATCAGCAACAGGCGAACTTTAACTGTTTTAATGTGGTTAAAGTGTTTCAAATAGTTTATATATCTTTGATTTTATTAAAACTTAAAATTTCAGCAACTGCAAACATTCTTTGATACGGTATTACTTATTGATGCTTTTCTTTTACTTATGTTTTTGTTCTCTATTAATTTTTATTAACAAAATTGATTGCTTTTTAGTGTATTTCTTTTATGTACATTTTGTTATAGCACTTATCGATATCAAAAGTTTAAGGGTCGATTCATAAAAAAAACCTATAGTCTAACCTTCAAATCATATGATTGTCCAAAGTCAGGAACATATTCAATGGTTGTCTTTCGTTATGTATCCAAATATTTTATTTTTTGTAATTTGGTCTGAATAATGTGTAGTTGATGGTAGATAGCCACGGTTGAAATTATTCACAGCACTGTATATGGTTGAAGGCCTATGTTCATCTTTGATGTCTTTTGATTTTCGAATAGTGCTGCTTAAAGTATACCTCATATCTCGTTTTATTATTATTTCCATACATTAATTTTGTAAAGTTTGTTAAAAATGATGAGGTAGTTTTAGAAAAAGATAAAAATGCGGAAAGTAAACGGACGACGGACGACAGACGAAAGATGACAAATAATTGCAAAAGATCACCCGGTCTAGGGTCTCGAATTTGATATACATTGGTTATTTCTGCAGTGTGCATGATGATCGGTTTGGTAAGAACTAAGAATTGAGCTGGGAGATGTTGGGGGAATTTAATAGACATCATGACGATAAGTTAGGAGAATTAAGGTTGGAATATAGAAGAGAGATAGCATTTTTACATACTGTCCGTTTTTTTCGCTATCTAGTACCATGTTTTAAATTTGCATTTAATTTTGTTTAATGAAAAATTCAACTGAAAACTCTTCAGAGTTTATTTGTTTACATACATATAATACGTCCATGTCATTTTAAGTTATAGTAGGGAGAACTTATGAGTATTAATAATGCTGTGTGTTCTGTTTTAACGGAGATCATATCAAATGTATGAAATAAAGGTTTAAAACAAAAACTATATTTTATTCTATTAGAATTCTCAACTCATTTTGATTTGTTTATTTTCAAGTATCATGTTCCCTTTCTTATTTTTTCATCGTCAAATATTCTAATTTCTCCCTATTCCACATAAAAAAATTATTCTTTGTTTTGCATGCTATATAGATCAATTTTACCTCATTAAATTCATATATTTTAATTTCAAAAGTACTTTCAAAACATATTTTTACAACGAAAGTTCTAAATGCCACGTTTACGCAGTATTTATAGTTTGGGAGAATTTGAAAACTGTTCATGTAAATATTTAACTGCACGCGAAACATCTCGGGATTTTCCCTTGTCTTTACTTACAAGACAAGTTTGAACTAATATACTATTGATTATTTCACAACTCCCATCACATGATACTAGGTATATAAATAAAGCTTTTATTTTTCTATCAACCATTTGAGTTAGACTGAAGTTTGTAACATAACAAAAATGGCAAGCACAGCTAGTTTACATGTTCCACCAGGGGGACTGTTAGAAATAATATTTTCCTTTGATACCACGGGTTCAATGTCATCGATATTAGATGAAGTTCAAAGCCGACTGCAAGATATGATACAACGCTTGCAATCTGACATTCCCGGAATCAGAATAGGGGTTATTGCACATGGCGACTATTGCGACAAGGATGTCTTTTATTTAACAAAAGAAATTGACCTGTGTCAAAATGTTGGTGAACTCTGTCAGTTTGTACAGAATATTGAAGGTACCGGTGGAGGCGATGAGGATGAATGTTACGAGCTCGTTCTGCGCATGGTTCGACAAAAAAGTTCATGGACTCCAGGTTCACAAAGAATTCTTGTGATGATAGGTGATGCTAATCCACATGAACCAAGCTATGAACAGAATGTCGACAATATTGATTGGAGAGAAGAATTAAAACTTATGAAATTATCGGTAATTAATATACATTAGCAATAGTTAAGACAGCAAATTTTAAAGAAGAAAACACTTTAAAATTCTAAATTTATGTTTATATGTGGAAATTTCAAATATAAAAAACATCATGACATAATTTAATTATGTTGAAAAGAAAATAGTGAAACAAAAGTCTATAGTTGAGTTATTATTATGTATAATATTCTACTTTTTTCCCTTAATTCTGTATTTAATTTTCAGGGTATAAAAGTGTATGGGGTTCAGGTGTTTAACTTTGAAGGAGTTGACGAGTTC